>NC_051852.1:8548022-8841736 GCF_905115235.1 Hermetia illucens
TCCACCGCGCATATTCTTGCAATGGCCGAGGTTCGTGGAAGAAAGGAGGAACCTAGAGGAAACTCTCGATGAAATGCTATCACCGGAAAATTTGGTCCGGAGAATGGTAGCTTGTCAGGAGGATTGGGATAGGACGGATATGAAGACATTGAACCGATTTTAATAAGGTTTTGTTTCACAGACAGCTGAGAAGTAAATGGCAACAGTTCAGACCGCCGAATTCAAAAAACAATCTGGCAACAGCTAGAAAGGATCTAAAGTGCTTACTTAAAAAACGAACACCTTTTCCGGCCACGAGTTATTCCCTTTGGAAGGCGATGAAAAAGCTTAAGGGGGTCATCCCGTGTGTCGGGTTGAAGAAATCGATTTCTTTTTTTTGCATGAATTGTATCTATACATAGTGGAGAATATGTGGGCAAAGGGATAATCCAGTCTAGACTGAGGACTGAAAGGCTTTCAAGCTATACTCAGTTATATTTTGTTGTGAGTATTGTGCTGTTTGTGTGTTCAGTGATTTTTTTAAATGGATCGTACGAAGGGAGATCGCTTTAACGTTCAACGTCATGCTCGCACTAGAAAACGAGTATTTCATGGGAATCAAAACTTATCAGAGAAGAAAAAGGACTTCGCATCAACATCAGCAAAGAAACTTTTAGCAAGCATGAACATGGATGTTCCAATTGCGACATTGGATTGGATTTTGCTGCAGTTTTCTCCGGTATTTCTGCAAATAATAAAATATACGTGGTAGTAAAAAAGGAATGCGTAGGACATGTCGAGAAAAGAATGGGAGCGCGGCTTAGAAATGCAAAGAAAAATCATAAAGGCATTGGTCGAAGGGGGTCTGGAAAACTTACTGATAAGGTTATTAACGACCTCACTACATTTTTTGGGTTAGCTATTCGTCGACACGCGATAGAAGGAACGAAGCAAGAAATTTGGGCAACTTTCTTCCATAAATGTTCTACAGACGAAAATCCTCAGCATCAAAATTCTCTAGCAGGCGAGGACAGTTGGTGCGAATGGCGCAAAGCGGAAGCTAAAGGAGAACTGGATAGTTTCCACCACGAGAAGGCACCTTTGACTGAAGAAGTTCAAACAGTCCTCAAACCAATCTACGAAGATTTGTCACGAGATGATCTCTTGAACAGATGTTTAGGAGCAGAGACCCAAAATAACAATGAGTCGTTAAATGCATTGGGATGTCAAGTTGGTCACATATGTCAGGTTTATGCCGTCGGCCGTAATGAAGCGCGAATTTGGCGGTCCGAACGACGATCGACTGACCTCGCTAAAAGAGCCAGAATTGAA
The DNA here is from genome assembly GCF_905115235.1 of Hermetia illucens. NCBI lineage: Eukaryota > Metazoa > Arthropoda > Insecta > Diptera > Stratiomyidae > Hermetia > Hermetia illucens. Next base: position 8,549,334 of record NC_051852.1, read on the forward strand.
ACCAGAGGGCAACAATCGGCCTTACAAGACTTTTTTGAAGAAACGGAGGGTGCTCTCTATGGACCAAGTATAGCAGATTAATGGTGAGTTAAAAGTTTACTGTTGATAATCACATTTAAATTTTCAAATGCGTTTTTCTCGAAACTGCATCTGGAAAATAGGCTGCCACCATAGCTCACAATCTATCCAACCAAATTCTTTGAAATTTTCACGACTTCTTTAATACATATTTCTACGGTCCGCAAACTAGGATAATTGCAATCGGACTGATCGTTTTTTTTTTATTCATAAAAAAGCCGTGTTTTTTTACGGCTTCCAAAAAAATAAGTTTAAAAGTCCACCAAAAATTTACCTTTCAATATTTTCTAATTATCCTAGTTTGCGGACCGTGGAATATTATCCACATTAAAATGCCGTTTAGTTTTTTTTCCTCAGATGAATACAACGCCTTCCAGCGTGGCAGCAGAAAAACACCTTTTTTTTGGAGATGGGCACATAAATTGACACGTATTCCGAAAACTAACTATCAAGCTGAAAAATTTATCCCATATACTAGAGATATCAGCAAACATATGGTGAAAAAATCACGTTTCTATCTTTATCCAGTCCTCCAACATAATTTTTCAAAAAAAGGCAAAAAAACGGCCATCACACGGGATGACCCCCTTAATAGGCCAATCCCGCACGAGTCACTAATCCGATTGTCGCAGGGTAACTGGGGTAAGTGTGATGCCGAGAAAGATTCAATCTTTGCTTTGCGTTTTTCAATCAAACCCACAGCTAATAGAGGAAGGATTATCAATTTCGATTCCCAAAAATGCATACCAATCGATTCGTTTCAAAGTTTTCGAAGTCTTAAGACTCTCGCAGGACCAAATTCATCTCCAAAAAACTCCTGGTTTTAACCTTATTATGGACAAAATGATCTAAGAACTGCCAAGATTGACAATCATTCAACTGATGCACATATTTAATGGTGTCTTACGCCTTGGTTGGTTTTCGAAATTCTGGAAATTGTCGCAAACAAAGATGATCCCGAAGCAAGGTGATGATCCGACGGTTGTCACGTTCTATACACCAAGGAGCTTGCTTCCCTCACTATCAAAACTATTCGTGAAACTCCTACTATCGAAGTTATAACAACACTTGGACGAAAAAGAAGTTATTCCTTCTCAGCAGTTCGGATTCAGATGAAATCATGGAACTATTGAACAAGTTCATCGGTTAGCTTCCGAAATAGGCCGTGCTTTGAGAGGTAGGAAGTACTGCTCGTCCGTATTCTTTGACGTTGCACAAGCATTTGGCAAGGTCTGGCTAGAAGACCTCATCTAGAAAATCAAGGAAAAGTTATCTACAGATGCGGATATAAAATTCTCGTAGGGTATCTGAATGGCAAGAGATTTGTTATGAAACAAAAGACTTTCACCTCACGATAACCGAGCATTAAAGTGAGGGTGCCCCAAGATAGTGTCCTCGGCCCCCTGCTTTATTTGATATTACTGCTGATTTGCCCACAAATTAGCGCCTATTTACTTCTAGCTTCGCTGATGATATGGCGTTACTTTAAACACATTCCAATACTAGTGTTGCATCTCGAGACTTCGAGAATCACATGAAAGGGGTTGATCAATGGTTGGCCCACTGGAGAAACAAAGTAAATGAAATAAAGTGTAGCAATGTCACGTTCACATTAAAGAAACCAACATGTCCCCCAGTTAAGTTTAACAGCGTATCCATTCCGGTTCAGTCTAAGGAGGGTAAAATACCTAGGGATACACCTAAGCAGGTCCTAGAATAAATGAAGTGCAATAAAAGAAAATCCTTGAATCTTGGTCCACTCGACACGAACGTATAACAGGGACCTTCCATCGAGGGCTTAACACAAGTCCTTTTAAATGGTTACACATTTCATTCACTTCACAATTATTAAAAAGTTAAACTCTCACCACTTGCAATATTGTACATACCGATTGGAAAAGTAATTGAAATCTTTCACTAAAACCCTTTTGATAAGCTCCAGATCACGTATCAGCAACCCAGGTTTGTGAAATATCCGAATTCCAGTGACTGGTTCCTTGTTGGTAGCAGGGTCTTTGTAGAGATCCTTTAGAACTTCCGCTGCGCATTCTCTGTAGAGAACAATGTCCTTGATGTTTCCGAAAATGGAGGAGCTCGGGATGACTGGAATACTGTGGTTATTCCAGTAAGTGAATGTGCTTTTGAGCGATTTTTTCACCCAGAAAAGAATGGAAGATAGTATCAAAACGAACAATGATAAAATCCATGGAGACGAGGTGAACTCCCACTGTGAATAGGGGAATTCATTGGTTTGTGAAACTTTTAGGGATTTTTCTTTTACCATCTTTATCTTCTTGGAAACCTTCAAGTACAGTGAGAAGTTTTAGTTGTTAGGAAAATTAATTGAAAACTGAAACGATTTCTCGATGGCTCCTGTATATAAGTGGAATGGGTACCCGTTGCGCTTCAATTATGTAGCATTACAAGGGGAAAATCCTTCTGGTTACGTCTGTCTTGCGTGTCTTTTCAAAGCACTTATCTCCCATATATGTGAGGAAAAGCAATATCTATCTCCAGCCATGTAAGATAGTGACACTGCGTTATATTCTATCGAACGGTAATTTACCTACCCTCCTGTATCATTTATCTATTCCAGACAATTAATTCATAGGAATTTAGAATGATCTCCAATGACACGTTAATCTGTGTAGTAAGCAGTTCTTGAGAAAACTTCCAATCATTCCTACTCTGATTAATATTGCGGCTGGTCTGGTCGCGTGCTCGCTAATATTAGGATTTCCTTCTTCTGAATTGGATACAATCATTTAAGTTTATATTTTTGTTTACAAATGAATTGGCAAAATTTTCAAACTGTACAATGGCGGGTTATTCGCAACCATCATGTAAATTTCATGTTTTTATATTGCTTTAAGTGAAACTAATGGTTTTATTCATGTAATGGACAAAGACGTAATATCTATCTCATATTGGGGTATCTGTCTTTATTTTTTATAGATTTTTTCTTGAGGGCAATTTTTGGAGGTGATCCCTTGGTGACTCTATAGTAGAATCCCTCTCAATAATTAAATCATACTTTTAAGAAATTGTACATTTATAGCCTTTGTTTCCTAAGTTGTAAAGGCTCTGGGTGACCTTTAAAACGGACGGCAGATCCGTTCTTTGCAGTAGTTTAGTTACTTTAGTTTAGTGTAGGAGCCGCAGTTTCAAACATTCAGGCCTTTGTTAAGTCCATCGTAGTATCCCTGGAGATCGCCTATTCAACGGTTTCTCGCCTATAGCGTTCACAATTTTTCGCGAATCTGAGAGCATTCTGCAAAAGGCAAGGAATGAGCTGTCGGACTACCAACTAAACACCTCCCTGTCATTAGAGAACTAGCCTGGAACCGTTTGGCACATTACCTTGGCTAGCCCTCCCGCTCTCTGGGCTTTGGGAGCCTTCAAGTCAGGGAATTCTTTTTACCAACGGGAGGAGAGGGAAGGAAGGAAGTTGTCAGTTCAGAGAACCCCTTACGGTCCGATCCCTCCGGTTGATTGTTTTGCGCTCCTTGGCAAGGAGAGCAACGAGGACCACTCCCGCGACTACCACCACAGCCGCACATAAGGACAAACGACCATATTACGACGACAAAATCGATTTTAAATATTTTTCCCAAATTTAAAAAAAATGCGCCAGAAATTTACACTATAAGTCCCTTTATTGTGAACTAGAAAAAATGTCCTTTTTTCTGCAACACAGCGCTCATCCCATGCGCGCAAAGTTGAGTAATTGTTTCTATTCGTTGATACTGGTGAGTTACAACAAATTGTTGACAGTTACTATACGGTCGTTACACTTTTGTTAGTAAGAAAAATTAAAGTTTTGTATCATGAATTTAGAATCGTCAGGTAGGTACTTTAATTTGCAGTTATTAATATCATTACTGTGTACGAAGTAATTACTTAGTATGCGTATCACAAAATACTACTACTTAATGTTTAAAAGAAATTGAAAATTGACTTTTGCTTGTGTTACAAAAAAAGTTCCAAAAGGTTCCATGACTTTTTTTTACTTGTTTTGTAGCACAACGTATAGCTGATAAAGGCATGTAATACTCATGTCCCTCCGTTTCCCCCTTTTCTTAAAATCGCTAAATTTCTTTCAGGTAGTCGACTTGACCCTGTTCCTAATGAAATTCGAATTAAGAAAGGAACTTTTTACAGTGCTAAGAAACAGCCAATTCAACAAAATGTCATCAGCCAAATGTAATCAACAATTGATTGGCTACATAACGGAAAAATTTGCCATAAACGAACTTTCAGAAAATTACTCAAAGCAACTGAAAAATATAGTAAAAACGTTTGTTGCAAAATTATTTATAAAATGGCGCAATTCTCATTACACGTATGAGCGGTTTCGGAAGAACAACATGAAATGGCTTGATGAAGATTTAAAACTTCCAGAGATATTTGAATTAGAGCCGCTTCGGCTATCCGGAAGGCCAAAAAAGGACTTTGAAGAAAGTTCTCTACGTACTAAGCAAAGGCAGATCAGTGAATTAACATCAAGCATAAGCACAGACAAATTGTACATGGCCACAGAATCAAGCTTAGTCAAATCTGGAAAGAGAGGTGTAGCTAAGGTTGTAAAATTAGCCATCCAATCTTCACCCAACAGAATAAAAAACATGAAGACTGCTCACGATACACAATCCTCTGGTTCTATAAGAGCATACAGCCCTGAAGAGCCTTTAGGTCTTGTAGTTGATCTTGGCCTAACCAAGGAGGATTATATAACCATGCGAGTTGGAGCGAAGGAAAGAGGGGCTGACATTTACCCTTTGTATCATTTAATAGTAGAGGCAAAAAAGATGTGTTATCCTCCAAACATTACCGTTTCTGAAAAAGAAGCTTTTGTGCCCTTGCAAGATCTTCTTACACATACAGCAGAACGTTTGACACAAGTACAGGCTGAAGTAATTCTTCAGAATATTTCGGAGAACTCTAATATCATCGAAATTTATTACAAATGGGGTTTAGATGGAAGTGGTGGGCATAGCATATACAAACAGAATTTTGCAGATAATTCATTATATGCCGATTCTAACATTATTTTGTGTACAATAGTGCCATTGCAAATGTGTCAATCTAATAATAATAAAAAACAAATATTTTGGAATAATTTAACCCCATCATCGACGAGATATTGTCGTCCAATTGCATTGAAAATAAAAAAAGAAAATATTCAAAATGTGAAAGACGAATATAAAGAGGTGGAAAAACAAATTTTGCAATTGGAGCCTACTATTATTCGTATGGATGCTAAGGAAATAAAAATTAAACATGTACTCATATGTACCATGTTAGATGGAAAAACGATTAATATTTTAACTGAAAATACAAACTCGCAGGCGTGTAATATTTGTAAAGCTTCTGCAAAAGATTTAAATGATTTAGGAAAATTGCAAAATAGAGACTGTGATGAAAGCACGTTTAAATTTGGTATCTCTGTACTACATGCTCATATTAGGTGCTATGAATATTTGTTGCACATAGCTTATAAATTGGAAATAAAGCAGTGGCAAGCAAGAGGTGAAAATGGAAAAGCAAATGTAAAGGAAAGAAAAACTAAAATAGCTACTGAGTTCTATAATAAATTGGGCCTCGTTGCGATCAGCCGAAGCAAGGTGGAGGCAATAGCAATGATGGAAACACGGCAAGGAAATTTTTCGAGAACCCTTCACTGTCATCTGAAATAACCGGAGTTGATAAGGAGTTAATAATACGATTTTCAAATATACTTTCTGTTATTTCATGCGGGCATTACATCAAGGAAGATATTTTTAAAATATATTGCGTTGAAACGGCACATCTGGCTATATCTCTTTACGGCTGGTATAAAATGAGTGCCACGGTTCACAAACTCTTGTTACATGGTGCTGATATTATAAAATCTTTACCTTTGCCAATAGGCCAGTTATCTGAAGATGTCATTGAAGCAGGCCATAAGGAATACAAAATTTTAAGGCAATGCCATTCCAGGAAAACATCAAGAATAAATACAAATGTTGATATATTTAATTGGATGCTTGTATCTTCGGACCCCATTGTAACAAGTAAACGAAAAAATCCCAAAAAGAATAAAACCAAATTTAACCAGGTGGTAATAAGTATGCTAAGAACTCCTATTTGCTGTGCGAATGAAGACGAAGAAGCAGAACTCTAATTTTAAAAAAATGTACTTATATTTCTACTATACATAATATATTAATAGATAAGAATAAGTCCTTTTGAAATACAAATTTTTATTTAATTTTTTGTTTTATTAATATTTCCGCTGTCTGTTAATTCCCGTGTACATTTTTTAATAAATCTAACGTCAAATTGGGTATATTGATTCGTTAAAACCACTAATGTGAATGAAATCTCGTATCTTCAAATGTCATATTGGATCCGCCATTTTGAAATTTTACTCGAATTTGTAACTAGCAAACTCTGTTCCCCTTGAATTCTATGTTTTACCAAAATCGCTCTCATAAACAATGAGCAAATAATTTTGTCATGCTAAAATAACGATTCGTCCCAGTGTGAGCCGGTTCAAATACGGTGCGATAAGCAGACGCCACTCGTAAAGCTCTCCGCCCCTGCACTTCAGCACGGCGCCCCTGACATTAGCTGCATATAGCCGAAACGATCACTCCAATTCTTGGAGGAACAGTGTCCCCTTAAAAGCCGTACTAGGGGTTTCATGTCCCAAACCAATAGTTTTCTTCATTCATTCTGCTGCCAATGAAGCCTCATACATCTCTATCTGAAATGTGGTCGTCATTTTTTCGAGAGGTCAAGTCAGTTCCATGATCTAATTTCTCCTGAATGTGCCCGATCCCTCTTCCATGACTGACCGGTGTCAGTAAACATTATTAAGCCTATAATCCAAAAAAAATTGTGACCATTAATCGACCATTCTTTCCTTTTCGTGATTACGACGGAATATGTCTTTTTTAAGACGAACCTGGAAACCACACGATCGGCGGGCATCAGAGCCACCTGATATTTGCCAAGGAATTTCTAGATAGACGCATGACCATATGATTGGTTCGGCAATGGTATCAAGCCTACATGCGTAGTTAGCTGCTTTCGGTTTCACCTCCAAATGAATGCGAGGTAGATTTAGGATAGCTTCGAGCACCGCGTTCGGTGTATTACTCATTACTCCAGTAATATTTAGGCAACCGCGCCTCTGAATCTACGTCAGCTGTTAGCAAAGTTCAGTATCGGTAACTAGACGATGCAAACATACATCAAAATGGGTTTTATCCCATCCATTGAATCCGTTTTGATGGAATCCGTTTTGACGGAAGTCCTCAGGTCTAACCAATAGCAGTCCTGCGGTACCAGAGCAATCCGCAGGATTTCTGGATATGGTGCTTGGAATCGAAATGTACTCCTAAACATTTAATCGTTTGTACCAGCTGATAAAGTTGGGAGCGTGTAGTTGCTCCTGCTAAGGTTTCTAGTGAACATAACTAGTTTAGTCTTCCATGCGTTCACCGTTGAGTAAGTCCGTTGCGGAGACATCAAGTGTGGATTACATACGCAGCTGCACTCAAGCGTTTACATACTGTGCTCGTAAACTTGCCGTCGATAAATGCTTGTGCAAAGGCCTTTGTGGCCTCCAGGAGTCGAAACAAAGTGTAACCCTTCCCTATTCAAGGAAGTGATATCTATCACTACGGAGGCAATATCTATCACTAAACCTATCCCTCCTTTATGGAAAACTATAGGGAGTTCCAATATTTGCATGCAATGGAAAAAAGCTTCCATCAATATCAGCCACCGGTGTTAGAAACGTTACTTCCGCACTCGGTAGACCATGCGTCGATATCGTCGGTATATTTCAGTTGTCCAAATTCCGAATTTTTCGTTTTTGTCGATGGACCGGACCGCGTTATTGTTGCTATTTTCCACTGTATGATTCGCTAATAATTGCCACATTCACATCAAGCTTGGGGACTGATTGGCTCAACAGATTGTGTTCGTCTTTACAGTGATTTACCTGAATAAACCCCATTCGTTCTTTATTTTTTGCCAGATGGCCTTTTTCACCACACCGATTGCATCGATCTGATCTATCGTGCTTGCTTGTGCTAGATTTCACTATATGACTGCTCCCCAGACTTCTAAACCAGATAGTAGGCGATACTTTCTCCCGAATCCCACAGATAATCCACCCGAGCTTGTCTGCCTAATGGTTAGTTACGACCATCTCGGTTGTTTTCTCAATTCCAGCAGAGGATCGTAGCTCGGGCGTTCAGTTATGTTTAGTAAGTCGCCTAATCTGTCTTACGTGTATTCCGAAATTGAGTGATTGGAGATGGATCCATGCCCATTACGAAATCAATGCGCCTGTGATCGAAGAGAGTGATCTCGTTTGATACTCTCCGATAAAAACTGCAATGGCAGGGGATGCCACGGTGATGTCGATGACCTCTCTTCTAACCACGATAAAAAGATTACATAGATCATTAACCAAAATATGATTTGAATTTATTCTGGACACCGAGTAGTTCCAGGACCTCAGCACCAATTACGCCCTCTTCAGGGTCAGTCGTTTACCCTCCCACACATCGTTGATGAAGGAGCAGTTCTTTCATGCTACTCATCCGTCCTTTCGTCGGTAAAGCTTATCCGTAACATTTTAAGGTATACATCTACCGGTTGGTGTAGTCATACAAAACCCATGCATAGCCTTGCCTGCAAATGAAGACTTGGTCGTTGTTGACCGACCCCTCTATGGCCCGAATAGTTGGAATCGTCAGGAGACCGTCGCTTTGGTTTGCTCTTAGCCGTAGATGGTCAGGACAATCATTTCCTTTCAACATTAGCAACCTCGCGGCGGTGTAGCTGTGCTCCTGTGCTCCTTACCTAGACATCTCGTTCGCTGCCTTATTGCCTTCTAGCTGGAACTCAGAGTACCCACACCTTATTGATCGAGCCAAGAATGTTGAGTCTGTTAATTCTTATACCAGTTTGGAATTTAGCTGGTAGGGCCATAGTGCCTTAATAACCGCTTGGCTATCGGTTAGAATAGAAATGTGCAAGCCCCTACAGTTGCTTTCGAGATTGAAGGAAGCATATCTACATATAGTGTAAATTTCCTCCTGGAATATGCTGGTATGCTTACGCATTGTTTCAAAATACGTTTTCCTTGAACCAATGACCCTAGCGGTTGCTCTCTTTGCCGTAAGACTTCAGCCTACCAGGTGATCAGTTTCTGGTTTCAGGCGTATACCAATGCCACTCTCTCCCAGGTTTCCCTGTTACTCTGACGTGTTTCAAACTTCATATCAAAGAAAGGATATCAATCTTCCTCCCCGCTTCGCTGGTACTCCCAGACATTCTGAAGATCGCCCTCCTTGTCTACACTTGTATGTTCACATGGAAAAGAGTCATCGTATATCCAGTAGGATTTTCGGGGTGCATCCCCATTGTTTCCTCGTAGCTGGTAATCACTTTTTCTATCTTTATTTCACGCCTAATGTCACCGCTCACCTATAGATGAGCAATCTTGTCAGTCAGGTGTCTTGTGTAAGAGTCCCAGTCTGTTCTTTTGGAATTTCTTATTATTCTAGCTACTTCCGAATTGCCCTCAATGTCGAATCTGATTATTCAATGATCCGACATAGGGAGTTCATCCAACACCCTCGAATTTTGGAAAATGCCGCTCATTAGAGTGTTCCCTAGATTTACCACTAGTACCTCTTGCCTGGTGCTTTTCACGAATATTGGCGTGTAAGAATGAATTCAAGAAAATCCTCACCTCCTCGACTGATGTCGCTGCTTTGCCAGATCTCATTGTGGGGGTGGGCATCGCAGTCGAGGAAAAGTGATAATGCCTTCCTCTCGCAGAACTCCGCTAGTGTAATGCTTATTTCAAGTGGTATCCGGGAGTCATCTTCTGCGGAGAATCCTGTTACCAACACTGTCTTTCAAGTTCTGCCCCTGGCTTCCAGTGATACTTGGACAGTCACGCGAGAAGCTTTGAAAGGCATATATATATATAGTTTCGCTCGAGAATGATACAATTCATGGTTTTTCACAATAGCAATTCCGAATTACGCACCACAGATAGGTCGACCTGATGCCGAGAAAGATGCCTTCTGGCAACTTCTCGATGGAAATACGTGTCACATGCCTGCTGACGACTATATCATCATTGCCGGCGACCTTAATGGGCATGTGGATGAAAAGACAGACGGTTGCAGTTGCCATGAAGGAGCGCGCAATGAGGTTGGCGAGCGTATAATCGATTTTGCGGACACCCATGACCTTGTACTTATGACCATATGGTTCATCAAACGATTGTCTCATCTTCCTACATTTTATAGTGGGAACAGTAAAACGCAAATCGACTATATTCTCATAAGACGCTGACATTTTACTGCTGTCACTGATATTGCAAAGCCGTTTCCTATGAGACCATCGAACCCCAACATCGGCCATTGATTGCTGTCCTGCGAATTAAGCCACAGATAAAAAAAGCGTGAGGAACGCACTGGCCCGCGGCGCATTAATCCGTGAAAGTGGTCAAACGGTAGTATAGGTCCCGGGGCGAAACGTGGATTGGTACCCACGATGGAGCATAAAACCTGGGAAATGCCTGCTGAACCAACACCAACAGCTCTACTACCAAACCCTATCTCCACCTCCACGTGGTGACCGCTTTCTTGACGAAAAGCTGCAGACGGAGAAGGATGAAGGCGAGTCTCCCGCGCCTAAAAACGGGACAAATTGTACCAACTGGTCCTCCAGGTTGGGGGTTGGGTAGGGCTGACAACCCTACACGGAAAACAACTCGTTACGAAGCCACAACAGGAGCCTCGGACAGAACGGATTTTAAAATGACGGACCCGGCAACGACAAAGGAACAACGATTTGCGTATTTTCTCATGGAACGTGCGCTCCCTGTACAGAGATGAAGCTGATGAGCAGCTAGCCGATACCCTGTCCCAATATAGGGCTGATATAACAGCGTTGCAAGAGATGCGATGGACAGGGACCGGTTTCCTGGAGAAGAGCCACTACACCATATATTATAGCGGTCATCCAGTAAACCATGTGCTCGGAGTAGGTTTCTTAGTCAGCCAAAAAATGAAGCCTGCTGTTATCGGCTTTGAAAACATAAGCGAACGGCTATGCACTCTGCGCTTGCGAGGCAAGTTTAGAAATATGAGCCTCATAAACGTTCACGCCCCTACAGAGGAGACTGCAGAGTCGGAGAAGGATACCTTCTACGAGGCAGTAGAACGAACCCTTGAAGCCTGTCCCAGATATGATATCAAAATCATACTTGGGGATTTTAACAGCCAAGTAGGGAAGGAGCCCGTATTCAGGCGATACGTTGGCTCCCATAGCTTACAAAACAAATGATAACGGACTGCGGACTATTAGCAGGGTCACACGAAATGGTTGTTGGAAGTACCTGGTTTGCGCGGAAAGCGGTCCACAAACATACGTGGGCCTCTCCAGACGGGACCACTTTCAACCAAATTGACCACGTGTTGATCGAACGCCGCCACCTCTCAGCCTTGATGAATGTCAGAACATATAGGGGGGCCAATATAGACTCGGATCACTATCTCGTTGGCATGGTGCTCCGAGCTCGAATAACAATACCACCTAGAATCCCCTCTGACAATCAGGTGAGAGTGAACACTGAAGCCATCCACAACACAACCCTCCGCGACACCTATAAGAGGGAAATGGATGCCGCAATAACCGCAGTCAACAGAGGACCTGGAGATGAAGCATCAACAAATGATCTTCACAATCACCTGAAGAACGTTATCATGGATACGGCCACAAACATACTTGGCCCCAGCCGCAAAAGGAGTCGGAACGGCCGGTTTGACGATGAATGTAAGCTAGTAACAGAACGGAAGAATGCCGCATACCGAGTAATGTTCCGCTCTCAAAGAACGCGGGCACGCGCAGAGACTTATCACGAACTCCGACGAGTGGAGAAGCGACTTCACAGACGGAAAAAGGAAGCCTGGGAGAACCAATAAGTCTATGAACTAGAAAAGTACAGGGAGCAACCGCACCAGGCGCGCAAGTTTTACCAACAAGTCAGCAGGATGAAGCCTTATACACCTCGATGTTCATCCTGCCGAGATAAAGAGGGAAATCTGATTTCTGACAGAGTGGGCATATTAGAGCGATGGGTTGAGTACTTTGATGAGCTACTGAACAACCAGAACATCGGCGAGTTGGAGGTCCCGCCAACTGAAGACGACGGACAAATACTGCCACCACCAAGTTTAGGAGAAACAGTCCGTGCAATTCATCGGCTAAAAAATCATAAGTCGCCAGGAGCCGATGGAATTACAGCCGAATTGGTTAAATATAGAGGCGACCAGTTACACCAAGTGGTTCATCAATTTGTGCTCAAGGTATGGGACAGCGAATCAATGCCTGACGATTGGCAACGAGGCATTATCTGTCTCATACATAAAAAGGGAGATATCACACAGTGCAGCAATTATAGAGGTATCACGTTGCTGAGTACCATCTATAAGATATTCTCCACTATCTTGCTAGGCCGGATAGCCCCATACGCCCAGAACATCATTGGCCCATACCAAAGAAGCTTCACTCCAGGCAAATCAGCAACAGATCAGATTTTCTCTCTGCGGCAGGTGATGGAAAAACTGTTGAAATATGGACAACAGTTACACCATCTGTTCATCGACTTTAAAGCCGCCTATGATAGCATAGCCAGGGTAAAACTGTACACGGCCATGAGAGAATTCGGTATCCCGACGAAATTAATAAGACTGACTAGGCTGACCCTGACCAATGTGCGAGGCCAGATAAAAGCAGCAGGATCATTCTCAAGACCATTCGACATCAACAACGGTCTACGACAATGGGATGCGCTATCATGGGTCCTCTTTAACCTGGCCCTCGAGAAAGTGATCCGTGATGCTGAGGTGAATGCAAGAGGTACGATCCTCTTCAAGTCCACCCAACTACTGGCCCATGCTGACGATATCGACATCATGGGAAGAACCACCCGAGACGTACAAACTGCCTTCATCCAGATCGAGCAGGCGGCGCGAGATCTTGGGCTGCACATCAATGAAGGCAAGACAAAATATATGGTGGCAACGTCAGCACCGAAGACGAATCAACCAACAACATCAAACCGCACTGGTCAAACACAAACACGAACAAGAATAAGGATAGGAGAATACAACTTTGAGACCGTTGACAATTTCTCCTATCTAGGGTCGAAAATCACAACCGATAACAACTACGATGATGAAATCCGCGCACATTTGTTGTCAGCGAACAGAGCCTATTTCAGCTTACAAAGACTGTTCCGCCCGGAACGTCTCACCATAGAGTCAAAGCTCTTACTGTACAAGACTATGATCTTGCCAGTCCTCATGTATTCCTCGGAAACTTGGGTTCTTAACAAGAAAAATTGTGAACTCTTGGCCGCGTTCGAGAGAAGAATACTCCGAAGAATTTTTGGCCCCCTACATGAGGATGGACGATTCCGTAGCCTACACAATGACGAAATCTATGAGCGATACCATGACCGTCCGGTTGTGGATAAAATCCGGCTCAATAGGTTACGGTGAGCGGGTCACTTAATCCGTATGGATGAGGATGATCCAGCCCGGAAAGTCTATAAGGGCAATATCTATGATAGAAAAAGAAGACGAGGCAGACCCTGCCTAAGATGGAGCGATGGCGTAGGTCAAGACGCCAGACAGCTTTTAGGGATATCGAATTGGTGGACCTCGGCGCAAAACTGGGATGTCTGGAGTTCCTTATTAAGGCAGGCCTAGACCGGATACCGGTTGTTGCGCCGTTGATGATGACGATGATGAATGTCACCGTTCACCTCTAGATGAGCAATATTGTCACTCAGATGTTTTGTGTAAGAGTCCCAGTGTGTTTTCCTGGAATTTCTCATTCTTCTAGTTACTTCCGAGTTGTCCTCAATGTCGAATCTGTTTATTCAGTGATAGGGAGCTCATCCGACATCCTCCAATTCTGGAAAATGCCACTCATTAGAGTGTTCCCTAGATTTATCACTAGTGCCTTTTGCCTGGTGCTTTTCACGAATATTGGTGTGTGAGAATGAAATCAAGAAAATCTTCACCCCCTCTAACGCCTATTTCCGGTGGTATCTGGGAGTCATCTTCTGGGGAGAATCATGTTACAACCACTGCCTTTCGAGTTCTGCCCCCGGCTTCTAATGATACTTGGACAATGGGCACGGTTCGCATAACACCCTGAAATGGGGAGGTGTTGTTAGAATCTGTAGTGTTTCGTTAGTTGTAGGGTCACCTCGAACAAGATGTGGTTGTCAACACTCTCTAACGGTCTTGCTAGACGAGATGCTTAGCTCCTGGAGAGCCATATATCAACCCTAGACAGAGATGGGTTGACTCCCGGAACGTTGTATTCCGCATAAGTATGTATATCCTGCATTCCGCTGCTGGACCCCGGCTTCGTGCTGGGAGATATACAATTTGATTGATAAGATACTGTAGTAAGAAGAGCGATGGATGTTGTAGTCTAAACTCAAGCCGGCCACTAATGTAATCCTTCACGGCAGGATCACGAAGGTATGGACAGGAAGTAAGTGAGGTTGTTTTCAAAGTGAATATTATACCGGCGCAGAAACATCTTACTAAAATTTGTATCTCCGCCTATCGAGTAGAATTACCGACAAAATGGCTGGGTGGGTGATTCAAGATTATGATTTTGTTTTTAAGGAAGCTTTGCCCTTCAATTATTTGATGATAGTTTCAAACTATCCTTTTGACCTTGTCGGGAAGATATGTTTATCCGACAGATTTCAAAAATTTAATTTACTTTCAAATTCTTCATAATCTTTTTTCATCAATTACCGACAACCAGCTAATAAACTTCGTAGTACTGGACCTTGCTAGCAAGATTCGCTTTTTTCAATGGAAATATTAATCATCTGGCATTCGTCTGAGTCCGATTTTAATTATTTATTCCAGTCAGTATAGTACGTGCACTTTGCGCATAAGGTTGAACCCGGCGACACTCGCATAATAAAACAAAACATGCTAGAATTCTGAAAAGCAATCTTAATTGATGCTAATTTTGTTTATAAGTGAGTTGAGGACTGATGCAGCGTAAAAGATAATCTTGTAATACACAGCTCGTTCCTGCTTCCACTCGAAATGGCAGTAATTAATTTTTTCCTTCAGTTACGATGTGGACACTAATAGATTGCAATGTATCTACGAAGTACGCGTATCTTTGTTCTATGCGGCTTGAATCGGTTCTGAGTTGGGCAGGGGTCGGTGGTGACGGTGGGGTGGGAAATTATGTGTCGATTTTATTGGGGGCTTAGTGGTAAATGCAGCTCTTCACACTAGGCTTTATTGACTCCATTACTCAGATCTTGCGTATATCGTTTTCCAACACTCGTAAGGTTCCAATAATGCCACTCATAATGTTTAAGATTGCACTACAAGAACCCAGTGTTCAGAAAGATACCCAACTCTTCCAGAATGGTATCGGTATCGGGTACCAAAAAGAGCCAAAGCAGCCCTCCTCAGTCCACAAGAGTAGCTTCCAAGTAGAGAGTAAAATAAAGTTAGTAGATTTTCATGGAGGGGATTTCCGCGACGATATCTTGACATCATCATCTTCATCGTTTACTTTTTTGTGATCTTCAAAACACTCGGACATTTGGGAAGTCGAAGTGGTCTCCGATCTCTTCAGCAGTGCTAAAGTCGGTTCACGGCACCTGATACGAATCTAGTATTGCTCTTGAAAAATCTATAAGTTATCGCTTCTATCTTTAATTGAGTGCGACTATCAAAAGCTCGTGGCTCACTTTCAGTAATTTCGTTTTTGTTCGCAGTGCAAAAGAAAGTTCATTGGTGGGTGATATTCACACGTAAAGATTAAGAAATACTTTGCATTCCATACTAAACAGCATTAGATCCGCATGCATGGATCGACCGATTTGGTGATTATTATTCAAATTTATATTTCAAGTTTTCGCTACTTTTCCACTGATAGATACATAGTTGGCTATTTCAAGATTGCGTCTAGTTTTCGCTTAGATTTCACTTTCTTGTTTTTGTGTGAATGTGTTTTTGCTGCTTCGTCGAGGCATTGTTTCCAGTGGATTTTACTAATCAAGTTTTTGCTGCTAAAAGATAGATTCAATGAATAGCTAGATAAGTTTGCACTAATCAAATGCATGGAGCGTAATTCAATTTGTACTTAACTTGGCAATATGACGACAATTCTGGTGACTAATAAAGAAAATAAACTTCTTAACTTAATGCGATTCTAACTTCTCCGTTTGTGCGGGGACCACATAAGTAATATATACTTTGCTTGGGTAAACAGAAGATATAATGAGTCAATGTGATTTTGAGTGAGTGTTGTGGTTCACAATCTAACGAAATTTCTAAGTCTAGTTTGGGATACATCTTGGGAGGGTGATGATAATGCATATAAATGAAGGTTATGCAATATTGAACCTTGGATTTAGATATTAAATTTCTATAAATAGAGAACTGGACACGCGTGATCTGTGATCTTTAAACACATAATAACACGGTGTTTCAAAACTGAAGGACAAGAGGTATTCCGCGCGATACGTCACGCATCCTGTTGCTGAGGCATTCTAATTTCCAGAAAAAACATTGCCGTTTTCGCTGCAGTAAAATTATAATAACTTAAAAACTATATTAGCTAAGGTAGCAAAGACTCCCTTTAAAATAGGCAAAACCATTTGTAAAAGCAAAGGAAACTATCTAAGAGTAATACCCCCCCAAACACTTAGTTAGCCTCACCTGTTCGGTTCGGTCTGACAGGTCACCTCATACACAGATCCGCATATCTTTATTTCATCATCATCATCATCATCAACGGCGCAACAACCGGTATCCGGTCTAGACCTGCCTTAATAAGGAACTCCAGACATCCCGGTTTTGAGCCGAGATCCACCAATTCGATATCCCTAAAAGCTGTCTGGCGTCCTGACCTACGCCATCAATCCATCTTAGGCAGGGTCTGCCTCGTCTTCTTTTTCTACCATAGATATTGCCCTTATAGACTTTCCGGGTGGGATCATCCTCATCCATACGGATTAAGTGACCCGCCCACCGTAACCTATTGAGCCGAATTTTATCCACAACCGGACGGTCATGGTATCGCTCATAGAGTTCGTCATTGTGTAGGCTACGGAATCGTCCATCCTCATGTAGGGGGCCAAAAATTCTTCGGAGGATTCTTCTCTCGAACGCGGCCAAGAGTTCGCAATTTTCCTTGCGAAGGACCCAAGTTTCCAAGGAATACATGAGGACTGGCAAGATCATTGTCTTGTACAGTAAGAGCTTTGACCCTATGGTGAGACGTTTCGAGCGGAACAGTTTTTGTAAGCTGACAACAACCGTGCGCGGATTTCATCATCGTAGTTGTTATCGGTTGTGATTTTCGATTCTAGATAGAAGAAATGGGTAACGGTCTCAAAGTTGTATTCTCCTATCCTTATTCTTCTTCGTGTTTGACCAGTGCGGTTTGATGTTGTTGGTTGATTCGTCTTCGGTGCGGACGTTGCCACCATATATTTTGTCTTGCCTTCATTGATGTGCAGCCCAAGATCTCGCGCCGATCACCGCCTGCTCGATCTGGATGAAGGCAGTTTGTACGTCTCGGGTGGTTCTTCCCATGATGTCGACATCGTCAGCATAGGCCAGTAGTTGGGTGGACTTGAAGAGGATCGTACCTCTTGCATTTACATCAGCATCACGGATCACTTTCTCGAGGGCCAGGTTAAAGAGGACGCAAGATAGCGCATCCCCTTGTCGTAGACCGTTGTTGATGTCGAATGGTCTTGAGAGTGAACCTGCTGCTTTTATCTGGCCTCGCACATTGGTCAGGGTCAGCCTAGTCAGTCTTATTAATTTCGTCGGAATACCGAATTCTCTCATGGCCGTGTACAGTTTTACCCTGGCTACGCTATCATAGGGGGTTTAAAGTCGATGAACAGATGGTGCAACTGTTGTCCATATTCCAACAGTTTTTCCATCGCCTGCCGCACAGAGAAAATCTGATCTGTTTCTGATTTGCTTGGAGTGAAGCCTCTTTGGTATGGGCCAATGATCTTCTGGGCGTATGGGGCTATCCGGCCTAGCAAGATAGTGGAGAATATTTTATAGATGGTACTCAGCAACCTCTATAATTGCTGCACTGTGTGATATCTCCCTTTTTATGTATGAGACAGATAATGCCTCGTTGCCAATCGTCAGGCATTGATTCGCTGTCCCATACCTTGAGCACAAGTTGGTGAACCACTTGGTGTAACCGGTCGCCTCCATATTTAACCAATTCGGCTGTAATTCCATCGGCTCCTGGCGGGGATTTTTTAGCCGATGAATTGCACGGACTGTTTCTCCTAAACTTGGTGGTGGCAATATCTGTCCTTTGTCTTCAGTTGGCGGGACCTCCAACTCGCCTCTCAGTAGCTCATCAAAGTACTCAACCCATCGCTCTAATATGCCAATTCTGTCGGAAATCAGATTTCCCTCTTTGTCTCGGCAGGATGAGCATCGAGGTGTATAAGGCTTCATCCTGCTGACTTGTTGGTAAAACTTCCGCGCCTGGTGCGATTGCTCCCTGTACTTTTCGAGTTCACAGACTTGTTGGTTCTCCCAGGCTTCCTTTTTCCGTCTGTGAAGTCGCTTCTCCGCTCGACGGAGTTCGTGATAAGTCTCTGCGCGTGCCCGCGTTCTTTGAGAATGCAACATTGCTCGGTATGCGGCATTCTTCCGTTCCGTTGCTAGCTTGCATTCATCGTTAAACCAGCCGTTCCGACTCCTTTTGCGGCTGGGGCCAAGTATGTTTGTGGCCGTATCCATGATAACGTTCTTCAGG
This sequence comes from Hermetia illucens, assembly GCF_905115235.1. Taxonomy (NCBI): domain Eukaryota; kingdom Metazoa; phylum Arthropoda; class Insecta; order Diptera; family Stratiomyidae; genus Hermetia; species Hermetia illucens. The sequence goes on from NC_051852.1 coordinate 8,568,300, forward strand.
TGATTGTGAAGATCATTTGTTGATGCTTCATCTCCAGGTCCTCTGTTGACTGCGGTTATTGCGGCATCCATTTCCCTCTTATAGGTGTCGCGGAGGGTTGTGTTGTGGATGGCTTCAGTGTTCACTCTCAACTGATTGTCAGAGGGGATTCTAGGTGGTATTGTTATTCGAGCTCGGAGCACCATGCCAACGAGATAGTGATCCGAGTCTATATTGGCTCCCCTATATGTTCTGACATTCATCAAGGCTGAGAGGTGGCGGCGTTCGATCAACACGTGGTTGGTAAAAAAAAAGTGGTCCCGTCTGGAGAGGCCCATGTATGTTTGTGGACCGCTTTCCGCGCAAACCAGGTACTTCCAACAACCATTTCGTGTGACCCTGCTAATTGAATAGTCCGCAGTCCGTTATCATTTGTTTTTTCGTGTAAGCTATGGGAGCCAACGTATCGCCTGAATACGGGGTCCTTCCCTACTTGGCTGTTAAAATCCCCAAGTATGATTTTGATGTCCTATCTGGGGCAGGTTTCGAGTGTTCATTCTACTGCCTCGTAGAAGATATCCTTCTCCGACTCTGCAGTCTCCTCTGTAGGGGCGTGAACGTTTATGAGGCTTATATTTCTAAACTTGCCTCGCGAGCGCAGAGTGCATAGCCGTTCGCTCATGTTTCCAAAGCCGATAACAGCACGTTTCATTTTTTGGCTGACTAAGAAACCTACTCCGAGCACATGGTTTACTGGATGACCGCTATAATATATGGTGTAGTGGCCCTTCTCCAGGAAACCGGTCCCTGTCCATCGAATCTCCTGTAACGCTGTTATATCAGCCCTATATTGGGACAAGGTATCGGCTAGCTGCTCATCAGCTTCATCTCTGTACAGGGAGCGCACGATCCATGAGAAAATGCGCAAATCGTTATTCCGTCGTTTTAAAATACCTCCTGTCCGAGGCTCCTGTTGTGGCTTCGTAACAAGTTGTTTTCCATGTAGGGTTTTCAGCCCTACCCAACCCCCAACCTGGAGGACCAGTTGGTACAATTGGTCCCGTTTTTAGGAGCGGGAGACTCGCCTTCATCCTTCTCCGTCTGCAGTTTTTCGTTAAGAAAGAACTCCCAGCGGTCACAACGTGGAGGTGGAGATAGGGTTTGGTAGTAGAGCTGTTGGTGTTGGTTCAGCAGGCATTTCCCAGGTTTTATGCTCCATCGTGGGTACCAATCCACGTTTTGCCCTGGGACCTATACTACCCTTTGGCCACCATTTATTTAGCATCCAAATTTGGCAGAAAAAGTACTTACCAAATGTCCTCTGCCATAGTTCCTTCACCTATCGAATCATCATCATCAACGGCCCAACAACCGCTACCGGTTTAGGACCACCTTAGTAAGGAACTCCAAACACCCCGGTTTCGCGCCGAGGTCCACCAATTCGATATCCCTAAAAGCTGTCTGCAAAAAAATGCAACCAATGGCGTTAAAAACACAATGATCAGATCAAGTTACAAGCCTCGGACAAATACTAGGGTAGTTGTCTGCAAGTGGCGTTGTTAGCGTGTTTTCCTGTATGTCGTACGGTCTGGACCGATGCCATGCAGGTCTTCTTTGGTGTCCTTCTCTTGATTTGGAGGTAGCCCGGCGTACCACGGCCTACAGGATCAGGAGGGGTGTACCTTTGCTCCAAACAGACTTAGTAAATGTGGATCAGGTAGAGGGTCTAGGACAACTTGCGGTCAAAAGGGTGTTAGATGAGATTGTAGCATCTAACAACAACATCTAAGTGGCAGCTTAGATGGAACGGAGGAGGAATACAGGGATCTGCGAAGCAACCTTAAGAAGGCCATTCGGAGAAGCAAGCGGGAATGCTACCAGAAGCTCTGCATGGAGGCTAATACGAATTCGTGGGGTACAGCCTACCAAGTTGTAATGAAGAAGATCCGCGGGCGAAAATCACCTCAAGTGACATGCCCACGGCTCTCGTTGCAAATAATTACAACTCTTTTCCCGCAGCAGGAGCAGGACGAAAGAGAACCCCAACTGGCAGCTCAGCAGGACGTCTTCTCGACCCCTGACGTTACCGAAGAGGAACTTTGGGAAATCTGTAGACGTAGTGGGGACAACAAGGCTCCGGGATTGGACGGAATTCCGAACAGAGCTCTGAAGGTGGCGGTGAAGGCCAGACCAAGGTGGTTCGCAAGCACATTCGAATCGTGCATGGCGGAAGGAGTGTTTGGTGACGCTGAACGTCAAAAATGCTTTTAACTCAGCCAACTGGGGCTGGATTAAAGGCGCTTTGGCCAAACTGGGTGTTCCTAGCTACTTGGCTCGGCTCATCGAGAGTTACTTTTTGGACAGACTTCTCTAGTACGAGACGGACGACGGGGCGAAGGAGTACATTGTGACAGCAGGTGTGCCTCAAGGTTCTGTATTGGGACCGCTGCTGTGGAACATAATGTACGACGGAATGCTTGGCCTTCGCGTGCCGGAGGAGACAACGCTGATTGGTTTAGCGGACGACCTGGCGGTAGTTGCAATTGCAGTGACGTGGAGCTTTATGCAAATGAAGCCATTTATACCATCAAGTCATGGTTACGAATGGCCAAGCTGGACCTGGCGGACGAAAAGACGGAGGCGGTCCTTATTACCAACCGTAGGAAGAACAACACGGTTACCATCTAGGTTGGTAATCGTGAGGTCGTCTTAAAATCGGTTGTCAAATACCTGGGGGTGATGATCGATGCCAAGCTGAGTTTCAAGGGACACTCGGATTATGCGCGAGAGAAGGCAGCAAATGCCAGCTCATCCCTTGCAAGGATGATGCCTAACGTGAGAGGGCCGAAGTATAGTTGCAGGCTACTCATCGCGGGAGTGATGAGGTCGATCCTGCTATACGCGGCCCCTGTCTGGGCGGGAGCATTGAACCACGCTGTCAACCGGAGGAAGATAAGTTTGGTATACCGGCCAATTGCGCTAAGGGTGTGCAGCGCATTTACGCCGGCGTCGACGGAGGCAGTGTGTGTCATCGCAGGAATGATCCCTATCGATCTTCTAGCGAGCGAGGCGCACTGGCTCTACGAAAAACGGAAGGCAAATCCAGCCGAGGTGAATGCGGATTTCCGAAAAGCCACCAGGGGAGAGTTGTGTGGCAAGTGGTAACAACGATGGGATAACTCCAACAAGGGCCGGTGGACCCATACATTGATCCCATGTATCGAGAAATAGGTCAACCAAAAGCACGGAGAATTGAATTACCACCTGACACAGTTCCTTACGGGACACGGTGGCTATAGGAAGTACTTGCATCGCTTCGAGTTGGACGAGTCTCCCAACTGTCCTGAATGCGGTGCTACACCCAAGGACCCGGAGCACGTTATGTTTCATTGTCCCAGATTTCCGCAGCAGAAAAAGAGGTTGAACAGCATCTTAGGGGCGGACATCGAGCCCTCCAAACTGGTGGAAGAGATGCTGAAGTCGGAGGAAAACTGGATGGCGGTAAATGAGGCAGTAGCCGTGGTGCAGACAAAACTCCTGGAGTTGCATCGAGCTCGGAAGGCGGCGCGACGGAGAAGTGACATGGACGAGCTGGTATAGCGAACCAGAGCCTCCCCCGGGAAGTAATACTTCACGATGGTCCCGCGGGGAGGGGCGGAAGAGTGGGGGTGGTTTTAGTGGGAGCGAATCCCACACACTGCTGCAATCTGGCGCAGCAGCGTCTTTCTAAGATTTCCACCTCCATCCATAAAAAAAAAAGATGGAACGGATGTGGAAAAGGTCGGGTCACGTATGACTACGTCAAAAATGTGTCTGCTAGAGGAAGTTTCGTCACCGACTTCGGGCTTGAGATGTTCTTCCTCCTGACGGGGCATGGTAACTTGAATGAGTTTCTCTTCTCGCGGAACCTTGCCTCCAGTCAGGGTTGTGTTCTGTGTGGGACAGACTCAGAGGACTGGTTCCATTTCCTCTGTGTCTGTCCAGTGTACTGTGGCATCCGTAATCTAGACGACATAGGCGTTCACGTGGTGAACGGTATCTATGATTTTAGCCAGTGTTTTGCTAACAGTGATACACTTCAATGCGATAACGAATTCGTGTGTGCTGCCTCCCGGCAAAAGAGGGAGTTTACCGACGCTGTTTCACCTGCAGTATAACGGGCGAATGGCCATAATGGCGACAGCCCCAGTACTGTGTGTTTTATGTTAGTGTTGTCTTGTGACGTCTTATGTGTTGCATTGTACGGAGGGTGGTAGTTAACTGTTGGAAAGGTTTGGTTGCGGTTCTCCGCGCCGAGCTAATCCCAATTAACCCGTTGGGAAGTACCGTCCCATGTACTCGAGGGGAGCGATTAGACCCGAGTCTGCAAGGGACTCATCCGAAGTGGCTCTTACCTTGAATCCCCGACGGTGGCGCTCGCAATTTTTCCACGATCGGTGCAACACCATATCGATCGGGGATATCCTCATTTAGGGTGCGATCAAGGCATATTACGCCACTAGTCCAACGCAATATCTTCATCTATATTACCGCGAAACACCATTCATTGTCCTTTGTAATTGGCCAACACTCAGAAACATGGAGAGCGACAAGATGGACGACATTGCAGTAAATTTTAAATTCGACATGTTCATTAATACGTCGATCACAAAGAACACCGGTTGTGGAAAGTTACTTCATCCAGGTTGCAGGTCGGCAACGTTTGTGAAAGTGGAGGATGAAAAAATTTTTCAGTTGAAATTCGCTTGAAATATTCTCGCCATCTATCCATCGCGGCTCGACGGTCGGTAAGCAAAGTACCGTTCATGTCATTTACGCAACAGAAGTGTTCGATATCCCATATGCGTTCGTGTCGGCTTTTGACAAGTCGATACAGATCTCTCTCGCTATCCCGAGTGTCCAGTTTACCGTAAAGATCTTCGTAATGGATCGTTCCAGCGACAGCGATCGCTTTCTTTGCTTCCCGGTTGGCATTCTTATAAATTTGACAATTGGCAAGCGTTTTATCGTCGTTTCTTTTCACGGACCTTCGTTTCAATATCGTCATTTCAAAGCCAAGTATCTCGGTTGATGAACTGCTTACCTGGCTTGATGACCCCGAGGGATGAAGAGGCTGCTTTGCAGATTGTGTCTTTAACAAAACAAAATTGCGCAATCGATCACGACAAATCCACCGGTACAAAAGCTAAAGAAAAGGAGATGGTGAGGAGCGGAGCGAAGGTGGTGGGAAATGACCAAAACGTCAATTACAACAAAGATGGGTATCACACTGGATGGTGATTTGATAACCATCTAGGCCAGGTCTATGAGGAAAATAGCGTAACCGATTGAGACGGCTTAACCCATTATTAAACGCGACAAAGATGATTAAGAAGGATTCCTACTAGATAGGAATGTTGATGGTAAGGATTAGGATGGTTCCTTAAAAAAATTTTCTACTGCCCGTTCCCAATTGACTTTTTACCTGTCAATTATTGTAGACAGGTTGCGAATAGGTGAGTTTTGATTAAAGGATTCGTTGGGGAAATACTGTTGAATTTCTTTGGCCATTGTTTCTTGAATGCCTGCCACTGTCATGGACGTTGGTGATTGTCTAACACATACAGTGCAATGGAGTTAAAAGCATGAGAGTTGCAACTATGATTATTTCTTGAAAAAAGATAGTTCTTTAAATTGTGCTTTGCTTGCGCATACTTACACATATCCTGTGTTCTAATCAAACATAATACTGAATTTGTAAAACATTGATGCATTCAAGTGTCCGCTTTTTTTAGATAATAAAATGAAACTTGTTCTACTCTTCACTGTTTTCATCACACTGGCGGCCATCAAAGCACAACCGGTTGACAAAGAAGGACGTACCGGTCCTACTGGAGCTTTGGATGAGGAATGGGAGAATTTTAAGGTAAATGTAATATACGCGATTTTTACGAATGAAATTGTAGCATGTTCAGTTTTTTTAATCGGCTGACACTAGGCTATTGAAGCAGCCTCCAGGCTAAGGGGTTGGGATAGCAAGCTAACCTTCCTTTATACTTCGTCCTGAAATAAGATCTCCTCTCTTACTGTCGCAATTTCAAGGCCTCTGTGCATGTTTTCATTTTGCACATACCAAAATGCATCGGTGATGATCCGTAGTATCCTGGATTGGGCTCTTTGTATATTAGATGTCCATGTTGAATCCCATAGCCGACTTCCGTAAGTCCATGTCCCAGTTTAGAGTTTTCATTTAAAAGTCAAGCCAAGTAGAAGCTCAAGTCAGTCTATAAGGACAATATCTATATTAGCAAAAGAAAACGAGGCAGAACACGCCTTAAATGGAGCGATGGCGTAGGTCAGGATGCCAGACAGCTTCTAGGGATATCGAATTGGTCAACCTCGGCACGAAACCGGGATGTCTGGAGTTCCTTATTAAGGAAGGCCTAGACCGGATACCGGTTGTTGCGCGGTTGTTGGTATCAGCTTCACTCGCATTGCCTTCGCCCCAAAATATTTTCTCCACTTTAATCGTCCATCTAGGTACAAACCTCGGTATTTTACCTCATTCTGTTGAGAAATAGTTGCACCATTGATTGAGAAGTTAGCGCTGTTTTAGCGGTTTAGGATGAAAGTGATGTGATAGCACTTGGTTTCGCTTACCTGAATTTTCCATTTTTTAAGCCACATTTCAATTCGTCTTAGGTGGATTTGTAAGTTTTTTGATGCAACCTGATGATCAGTGTGGATACTTAAAATGGCAGTATCATCTGCAAACGTTGAGGTTCAATCAGGTTAAGGTCAATTGGTAGATCTGAGGTATAGATGAAGTAGAATGTCGGTCCAAGGACACTGTCTTGAGGCACTCCAGCTTGGATGTTGTACTCGTCAGACGTGGAGTTTTTATATTTCAAGATTCCAAAATTCCATGGAACACTATTGGAAGCAGCTTCTTTATTTTAGGAATTCAGAACTTGATGCCACACTTTATCGAACGCTTGCGCCACATCCAAATTGGTGAGCAATATCTTCCAGTGCACTCTTTATCTCAGAGACGATGCTGTGAACTTCGATTGTCCAATGCTTCTCTTGAAAGCCAAATTGATGCTGGGGAATCAATTTGTTTTTCACTAGATGTAGTGAGATTTTTGAAATTAGCAGTTTGTCGAACACTTTTGAGAGGATGGACTTATGAGCCTGTAGGATACAACCTACATTTAGTTTTTTCCCACATTTAGGAATCATTGTAAGTTCTGAAACATTTTATACCTTGGGAAATAGACGAGACGTAGAATTGCATTGAATATGTGAGTCACGTGAGCGATTGTGATCTCTGGAAGTTCCTTCAACATTTTTCTCATAATTAGACATACCCTGGAGCTTCCTGTGGCTCCACTTATTCTTTAAAGACTTTCATTTCCCCGGCTCGGAGAACTGTGACGGTTGGGAGGAGGTCCTTGATATCACCCTAATAACCGACAACGGGATTCTTAGGGTGGAGGACTGGAGAGTGTCTGACCAGAAATCCTTCTCTGACCACAGTTGGATACTCTTCAGTCTAGATCTCACCGCAGAGGTCTCCAAGCCCTTTAGAGACCCCAGGAGGATCGACTGGAGAAAGTTTGGTCAGGTAATTAAGAACAAACTCTCCGGTGCGCAAATTGGTAGGATTGGCACGACAGACGAACTGGAGTCAAAGGTCGGGGCTCTGGAGAAGGCTTTTGATACCGCCTTCAAAATCTCGTGCCCTGCTAAGTACAGCAAAAAGACCCTGCCACCGTGGTGGAACGAAGATCTCTCTAGTCTCAGGAAGCTGACCAGAGAAATCTTCAACATCTGCTACAGGCAAAAATACTGGCAACCATACAAGGACTGCCTAAAGAAGTACAAGTCGGCCATCAGGACCGCCAAGAGGCGGTCTTGGCTAGACTATTGTCAGAACATTGAAATTACTAGTGAATCCGCGAGGCTCAATAAGATTCTGTCCAAGGAACATAAGAGTCCATCCTTCCTTAAAAAGTCGGAAGGCTCCTGGACGGAATCTTCTAGTGAAACCTTGGAGCTGCTGCTGCAAACGCACTTTCCCTCCAGCGAGGAGGACTGTGAGTCAGAACCTCGCTTGGAAGGTTTGCGGCAACCCCAGCTGTGCGAGACTATCAAATCGGTAATTACCGGGGATAGGATCGGCTGGGCTATAAACAGCTTCTCCGCATACAAATCTCCAGGCCCAGATGGCATAATGCCAGTCATGCTACAGAAGCAGCAGGAAAGGGTTGTGCCGTGGCTTGTTGAGATTTACCGGAGCTGCATCACTTTAGGATACGTACCGCAGTCCTGGAGGCGCGCACGGGTGGTTTTTATACCGAAAGCGGGCAGGCGCGGTCATGAGTCAGCGAAGGACTTTCGGCCAATCAGCCTGACCTCTTTCGTGCTGAAGACCCTAGAACGCGTCCTGGACATTCACTTAAGGACGATTATGGAGAGAACACCTTTCTCTAAGTCCCAGCATGCCTACCTCAAAGGAAAATCCACAGAAACCGCCCTCCACGAGGTAATTGGCACGGTTGAGCGGTCGCTGCAGTACAAGCAGTATACCCTTGCTGCCTTCTTGGATATAGAAGGAGCTTTCAACAACGTCAGTACCAACGCCATCAAGGAAGCCTTGACCGGTATTGGATTGGAGGGGTATCTCACGCATTGGATTATATCTATGCTGAGTACCAGGATAATCCAGTCCGATCTGGGAGGCAACCACTTGACCAGAGCTGTGAACAGAGGCACGCCCCAGGGTGGTGCCATCTCACCGGTGCTCTGGACAAAATTTTACGTACTTTAGACAGCAGCGGGGTGAAGGTGGTGGCGTATGCCGACGACTTGGTGATATTAGTATCAGGGATGTTTCTGTCCATTATGAGCGACATCATGGAAGGAGCGTTGCGAGAGGTGTGCCTATGGGCCGCAAGATGTGGACTGAGCATAAACCCAACCAAAACGCAACTGATGCTATTCACCACCAAGACAAGGATACCTGAATTCCATCTACCACGGCTGAATGAACAAAGATTGGTTCTTTCCTCTAATGTGAAGTATCTGGGTGTAATCCTGGATCCTAAGCTAAATTGGAGGTTGAACATAGAACTGAGGGTTAAGAAGGCCTGTATAGCCTTCTATGCCTGTAAGAGAACCTTTGCCAAGAAATGGGGTCTCCGGCCGAGGATGGTTCTCTGGATGTACACCGCTGTAGTGCGTCCGATCCTGACGTACGGATCTATTGTATGGTGGCAGGCTTTGAAGAAGAAATACAATAGAACGAAGCTTAATAGGATTCAAAGAACCGCGTGTGCAGGTGCTACGGGGGCCCTGCAGTCTTGCCGGGCAGATGCTCTCAATGTACTCCTGCATCTCCTCCCCCTTGACCTCCACATCAAATATGTTGCAGCGTGCAGTGCCGTCAGACTACGTGAGTCCGGATGCTGGGCAGCGAAGTCCTACGGCCACAGCAACATTCTAGATGAAATACCTCGAGAAATCTGGGCATCCCCCACGGACTATGTCACACGCAAGCTGAACTTCACGAGAAACTTTGCTGTGGACCTTCGAACCAGGGCAAAGTGGAAGACCGGCGGCGTGTTGCAAGACTATGAAACGGTATTCTTTACGGACGGATCAAAGATGGCCTATGGAGTCGGCGCGGGGGTTTTCTCGAATACACACGGTGTATCCAAGTCGTATGGTCTCCCAGGTTTCACCAGTGTATTCCAGGCGGAAGTACTGGCGATATTGGAAGTCTGTCGATGGCTGGAGCGTGATTCGAGCCCCAAGCGTAACATAGCCATTCTGACCGACAGCCAAGCGGCCTTCAAGGCCTTGTACTCAACGACGACATCTTCCCGGTTGGTGGGGCAGTGCAGAGACACGCTCAACCATCTGGGCGGCACGCTCAAGATCACTCTCCTCTGGGTTCCCGGGCATAGGAACATAGAAGGGAATGAGCGGGCTGACGGATTGGCCAGGCAAGGCTCTGCTCTTGGCAGTCTCTCGGGGAACACAGTCGGTGTTCCGCTGGCGGCTGTCGGGGGCCGAGTCTACTCGCACTACCTAGCAGCCGCGGGCCTAAGATGGCGAAGGCTTACAAGCTGTGCCAAATCAAGGAGAATTTGGCCCACTTATAACATAGCCCGATCACGAGAGCTCCTGTGCCAGACGCGTGCAAATGCATTCAAGATTACGGCGGTCTGCACGGGGCACTGGCCCATAGGGGACCATGCCGCTAGGCTCGGCTTACCCTACAACTCGCATTGCCGAAGCTGCGGAGAAGGAAGGGAAATCCTCATGCACTTTCTCTGCGATTGCCCGGCTCTGGCTCGAGTCAGGCCGCGAACACTGGGTAAACCATTCTTTGGGGACCTCAGTGAGATTTCTAGTTACAGGGTCGGAGAGCTGCTTTCCTTCGTGAATGCTACGGGCTGGCTCTGAAGATCCGAGCCAGCTGGACTCCGCTTCCCTGTTCCTATAACAACAGTCACGGTCTTAGGAGTTTGTGGCATCAAAACGGCGCACCAAAGCGCTAATTGGGCTCCTCGGAGCGGCCACTGATACCTACCTACCTACCATACCCATTGGTATTTTTGGAAATCCAGACCCCTTCTGCTGTGAATGGGAAAGGAATAGCTTTTCAAATGCTGCACACTGCTGATCTCTTTCTTCCATTCCTGGTCATCTTTAAGGGCTTCATAGGGGATCGATTTACCCTGACTAATTGTTTTTTTTAGGTCTGGAGATCTGTGAGGCTGCCATTGTCTTCTCAATTTGTCCTATGTGGTATACTACTTTTTGGAAGATTTTTACATGGGCGTGGAGTAAAGAACTGTGCAGCTACGGTCATTATTTCGTCAAATTTCAACATTGCTTGCTTTGATTTGTCTGCTTAACATCTGGTTTTCAATATTTTCAAGAGAGGGTTGATTTACAATTGAGCACTTATGTACTTACAGAAATTGAACCAGTTCGTTGATCTGGTTGTTATAGGAGGGACGCTCGAAAATGTTATAATGGTGGACAAGTGGTCTGAAACCAACTCTTAGTACGGCTCACTCGTTATCTGCTCCCGGTCCTTTTAGTAACACCGAGGTCAACCTGGTCCGGGATTTTTAGTTGATCCTCTGGCCAAAATGAGACATTGTCGAGTGTCTCGGGCTAACACGTCCCGCAACTGTGTTCCCTGGGGAGTGATCAGTCTAGATCGCCAACAAGTGTGCTTAGCATTAAATTCCCCAGTGGCAAGAAACCTGTTCCACAGTGTGTCAAAAAAATCCCTACCACGTCAGAGGTCAACAGATTTCCCGTCTTTAATAATTAATAATAATTCCTGCCTATAATTTTTTTTTTTCAGACCAAATTCAACAAACGCTACAAGAATGCTGAAGAAGAAGAATATCGCAAAGGAATATTTGCTAAGTCTTTGAAGAAAATCCAGGAACATAATAAAAAATACGATGCCGGTGAAGTATCCTTCAAACAAGGAATCAACCATTTGGCAGATTTGACGGTGAATGAATATCGTGCAGGATATTTGGGTATTTCCAAAACTGTAATGTAAATATTCTACTATTGTTAAAATCTGCAATTTTGTCAGTTAAAATAGCGATTATTGAAGCAATATAAAAATGATTAAAATTTTGATTTAATTTGATTTTTCTTCAAGCTCCAACTTAAATTGCATATTCACCAGTGTGAAGGTGACACCCATTTCTTCCTTGTTTCAAGATGAGTCGGAAGTCGTCTTCATAACCGACCAGACACGACTTTTCTGGCATATCAGAACTTAGCAGACAATTGTAGGAAGCAGGTCAGATTTCTGTACTTCTGTTGACGTGATGTCCATCCTCCTCTGTCCCTCAAGCGTCTCATAGAGCCGGGAGTGGTCTTTCAGATACTTTCTCAATATCCACAAGATATAGCTTGGCACATGGAATGAGTTTTCTAACGTGCTTAACATATCTGTTCATCTTACGGAATTGAAAGTATTTCTAAAATCAAACGTTACGAGGAGCACTATCCGCCAAGATTAGCCTCGGCTCTAGGAACCGCACCCACGACCTCCATAACAGCATCCATCATGGATCTCCCTGTTCTGAACCCGAACTACTTTTGGGATAAGTCTCCGGTAACGACGATCAGTGAGTTTACTTCTGATGAGCTTTTCGCGCACTTTCCCGTTCGTGTCAACCATACACAGCGGTCGGTATGCAGGCGTCAGTTCCGGGTCTCCTTTCCCTTGCTGATCAGCGCGAGTCTGGTAAATTTCCAGCGACGAGGAAAAATTCCCTCCCTCATGCAAACGTTGACCACCCCGAGCAGCAAGTCTGGCCGTTGGCGAAACGCCAGTTTGTAAGCCTGGGATACCGTCAAGACCTGCCGCCTTTCATTATGAAAAGGGGGGTAATCCTAGACACTTTCCGCGTTATTGGCATCAACCCGTACGGGATGTCTAGGGATTAATGCCCGTACAATACGGTCGATCTGGTCGGTACTTAGTATGCAGGGCTTTCACAATGCTTCGTTTTTTTAGGTGACAAGTTTATAGTCAAGCCCCACGGGTCCTCATTCACCTCGTTGACCAAATTTTGCCAGCCACGAGCTTTGCTTTTATTTATCGCGCTGAGGAGTCTCCTTTTTGCTGAACTATACTCCGCGTTTATGGCGCATGCCTCCTCGCTGGGTTGTAAAATTTGCGCCAAACGGGGGAGTTTATGACACTCCCTCTGTAGGTCAACATTTTCGCCCGTCCACAAATACATATGATGTCACGGCTGGAGCCCCTCCTGGCCAGCGAAGCCTCACACGTTTCTGTTATCATATTCATCACTGAGTTGACGACAGTGTTTCGACGAACTTCCCCTCACGACATTCCACCCACAAGGGGAGTGCCGGGTTGTTGCACGCCGGTAAGTAGCGTCAACCACTGCGAACGTGATGTACAGGTGATCCCGGACACGCCACTCGTCCGCCGATGGTGCCAGAGATCTCGACGCAAAAGTGATGTCAGGGATGCTTCCGTTGCAGTCTAGGCGCCGAAACGTTGGCGTGTATCCAGTGTTTAAAACTACGAGCCCGGTTCACGCTGCAATTTCCAGGATCCGTTTTCCTCTGAAGTCTGGCTGAGGCATGCCCCCTTCAAAAGCCCTAGCATTAAAAACAACGCCTACCACGGTTCGCCCTTCCTTGCCCGAAACGGCGTCCTCCAGAGCATCAAGTCAACCCCGTTTCATTCGGCGTCAGATAAACGCGAACAAATATTATCCTTAAGCGATGAAGGATGTACTCCGATACATGTTAATTTGTAGAATGCGAATCGTGTTAGTCCCGCCATAGCCCTTTCTAGTTCCGCACTAAAGAATGGACACTGTCCCGAGCCCGCAGTGTGTACGACGCTCTCACCAGTCGCACTATGATCTCTACAAAGAAAGCAGTTTGGTGACCTACCTATCCGCATCTGCGGCATGCTATCCTCCTGTCGGTTTCCTGCAAGTTGCTGACGTGTGTTCAAGAGTCCAGGCACCTGTAGCACTTGATGGGGATTATCTGCATTCGTAGCCTGAATACTAATAATAATAATCGTTGGCGCATCCATATTGGGTCAGGGCCTTGAAGTGTGTTAGAGCACTTCATTCAAGACCGTAACAGTACACTACAGGATTACCCTGTAGGAGGCAATGTGGTCAGCATTGCGCTCGCTAGAGATTATTACCCTGATTTGACTTAGGTACTCATTCATAGCTGAGTCGACTGGTATCCGACGTCAAATCACGATACAAATCCCACTGCCGCCTGTGAGATTTGAACCGCGATCTTCCGTACGACAGTCTTGCGGTCAAACCACTCAGCTATCCAGACACACCCTGAATACTACCCATCCAATATTGATGTTCCCGCATATTGCTCGGGAACTTCCACCACAGTAAGTTTTTGGCCTCGCACATTTACAGAGGTGATACTTATCTGGGCATTGGTTACCTCTAGACATCCGCACTTTATGACCCCCTCCACTCGACCTTTTCTGTGAGACAGTCAAGGTCTCGGATTTCTAGAGAGCACATAGGATCTAGACTAGAAAAGAGCACCTTCTCCCCCCAGTAATCCTTTCACCGCTTCACAAAACGTACTCTTCCTAGTCGTCTTCGGGCCTACTTCGACTTCCATTCGAGTCGTGTCCGAATCCACCTGCTCAAGACTAGAGATTCTAACTGGGCTTTTTTTTGGAACCAGGGACACTGCACGGCATTGGAGTTGCCGTCCCTGCACCGTCAGCCACGCTACTTGGAAGAGCATTCTCTTAATTTAGGCGTCCAGGTGTCACATCGGGTATTTCAGTTTTCGCTGTCTTTTTCGCTGGTCACTGCGGTGAGCGAAGCATTTTTGTGCTGCGTTCAAACGCAGTCAGCTCTTCATCCTTCCTTGATATTTCGTCGATTTTTTTTATATTATGATTGTTCTCCATGGAAGTTTCACTAGGGCAACGTGTGAAAGGGAGCGGGCCGCAACAGGGACACTGTCCCTACCGCAGTTCTCTGAGGACATACGCTTGGCCGATACCGGATCGCGGTCTACTAACATCGACTCAACGCACACTACCTGAGCAGGGTCCTGAAGGGGCTGGCTCTTGATACACGTCACAACTATCACCTTGGCAGAGCTAGGCTCACATCGCACTATTGACGTCGACAGAGAGGTGTCCGCCTCCGGGGACTCCCAGTGTGTCCATTCGCGGTTCTATCTTGCCAGATAAAAGGCATTAGACATGTGGCAAGATCCTTGCTGTTGCAAATGAGGGAAAACCAAAGCCACCTCTCTTTCAACTATCTTTATTAAACTCTCCATTCTATTTCATTACAATTTCATCAAACACCTTATCTGTAGTTGCACTCACCCCTAGTGCAAAAGATGTTTGATAAGCATCATATTTTTTATTAACCTCTTTAATGAAATCTAAGTTCTTCGAAAAGATTTCCTTCCGTTTCGTCTCTTCCTCAGGGTTCTTATAAACTTTATTGTACTGAACCTGAAAGAACGATAAATACTATTAGGAAATTAGTCAGGAAAATGGAAAACCGAAGTAGGATACCTTGAATTTCGACCATTCTTCGTCTAAGGAGCCAATGCGAGGTGGTATGTCATCCGCACTAATTGCCTGAATCGCAATTAATAGCAATAGTAGAATGTGGAGCGCCATTGTTTTTCTATAACTATAATATGATTGAAAATTATTTTATCCTGTTGATCCTGTTTTACCTCTTCAAGGCACAACCGGTCCGATTTTTAGAATTTTTAGAATTACTCTAGTTTATAAAGTGGCAGTTTTTTTACTACCTTAAACTCGTTTAAAATTAACAATAAAAATCGAATGTTACAGTGTAATTTTTCAAGTGACCGTACGTAATTGATATTCACATGCATCGTAAATCGGTTAAACCAAGTAATACTATGAAGAGGCATAAATTGCGTTCCTATCAACAAAACTAGAAATTAATTATCGAGTCCCTAACCACCAGCAATCACTTGATATTGAAATACGAAAACAAGTTGGTCTAGACTTGTATTAGTAAAGAGCTCTAGATATTCCAGATTTGCGCCGAGATCCACCAATTTGATATCCCTAAAAGCTGCCTTGCGTCTTGGCCTACTCCATCGCTCGTCCTGAGGTATGGTCTGCTACGTCCTTTTTCTTTATCCATAGATATTGTCCTTATAGGTTGTCTGGGATGGATCGACCTTATACGGATTAAGTGACTTGTTGACCGCAACCTATTGAGCCGGATTTTATGTATAACCAGATGTTATATCTCTCGGTTGTTCTTTCCATAGCCTCAATATCGTCAGCATAGGCTAGTAGTTAGCTGTACTTGAAAAAAGATTCCAGTCAACCCGTTGGGGAGTGCCGTCCCCACGTTCCCGAGACCCCAGTATATAGCGACTCATCTGAAGCGACTCCTGCTACGAAGCCTCACCAGAGGTTATCTAGTACCATGGAAACCGGGATGGGATACGTTCCAGGAGAATTCAGATAATACTATTATTAGCTGCATTTGAATAAATATTGGGGGGAGGGACTCCACATTCAACTAGACATAGAATGAAGGCATTTACTATAAGAAGGGGAATTCACAGTTCCAAGTCCCCGCCAAACTTCGTGTCAATAGATGCAACCGTTTCTGAGAAAAGTGCGTAAGCGAGACGGGTTGGCATACCTGGACTCCTGGAAGACAGCCGAAGACGGGCTGAGGAAAAGCTCATCGCCTGCGCAGCCCTTAGTTGCACGACACACGGTGTCTTCAGCCTGCCAGAAAAGGAGCTAACAATTGATAAAAGGATACTACGGGAAAACAATGTAGCTCTGCCGCCAAGGATGCAACAACAAGAAACTCCTGCGAGGGTAGTAACCAAATGGACCAAGCAACGTCAAAAAAAGACGAAAATTTATCAACAATAACAATATAAGTTTAATAGCGACATCAAAGTAGGGAAAAGGGAAGGGGCAATTTACGACCAAAGGTCCTTCTCGTAAAGCTGGACGAAAGGAAACGCTGGGGTTGACTTCAAATCTATTTTGTGAAGTCGACCTGGCGATCGACTTTGGTCGAAGACGGACAAGAACAGTATGTTCTGCGAGACAGTTCGAAGCATGATAAGGCCCGAAAAGGGTGGTTTCCATACTAAAACCTGTTGCAGCCTTGAAATAAGGGATCTGGGCTGTCTCATGAACACGAAAAAGGTGGAGCAAGCGATAAAAAAGGATCACCCAGATGTGAGCAATCTCAAGGTGGCAGTTACATTTCTCAACTGCAGAGGATAAAAAGTGGCCATTGTTACTATTCCTGAGAAAATAGCGAGCCAACTTCTTCATTGCGGGAAAATAAAGATCAGTGGAATAATTTACAGGACAAGGTGAAAGGTAGTTCCAACCCGCTGATTTAAATGCTAGGCAAGGATTTTCCAAGGACAGGACAGAAGTACTTTGTGTTACAAGTGTGATGAACATGGCATGAAGTGAACGAATCCAAAAGTGCTGTCTTCTTTGCGAGAACTGGGGTTGCCCGAAAAAATATGTGGCTCATGTTCGCGATTCGAGGCTGTGTTAGGTCTTCAAAGAAAATAATCAAGTCCCATGATCCAAATTCACATCCAGATAGGGCAGATTGTGCAAGAATGTTGAACTGACTTGTTTCTCCTTGGCAAGAAGTACCGAGGTAGGAACTCACCACCGTGGTATGCCGATATACCTGACACTGCTGCATCTTTGTGAGGGATACGCTTCATTTGTGAATGCGTTCCTATGACATTTTTCGGGGTTTACCTCACGCCGAACGAATTTATATCTGCTTATCGTAATGCGCTCGGTTCCTTGGAAGATGAGATTCGACGTGTACAAATTTTGGAGATTTCCGTCAGAAGAGAACTTATTGCCCTAAATATGAGTAGAACTCCAACATTCCGACGCTCAGGTTTTGAGGGCTATCCCTTGGATTTGTTTGTTCAGAGCGCTGCAATGAGAGTAGCTAATTCGATTAAATCTATGGGGAAACAACGGATGTGGGGGGCACAGAGCATTAGAAGAGTTACTGGGAGTATGGGACTACTGAATCCAGTTCTTACAATGCCTTCCGATTCTCGTGTCCCCATACATCTGTTTGGTAGAAGATATGAGGTTATCCTGAAGCGTAGAGAGAACTGGGAAGTCCCAGAGGAATGCGTGGCGGAATATACGGAAGCCTTCTCTAACGATGGCTCAAAAACCGAACAGGGTTCTGGAGCCGGAGTCTACCTCTCGAATAAAAACGAGAAGTGGGCTTTTCCTTTGGGACAATATGCACAGGTTTTTCAAGCCGAAGTATACGCGATCCTGAGGACGGCAACTGGGTGTTTGACGAGCGGTTGAAGGGCAGGTGCATCGCAATCTGCAGTGATTGCCAGACCGCATTGAGGGCGTTGAGTAGTCCTTCGATCAACACAACAAGATTCCCACAATGACAGGTGGCAGAGCCTAAACGCTGCTAGACACACCAAACTTTCCCTGTCAGAACCGAACATGCTTGCCGCAAGGATTATCCTGTCGAGAAGCAGGAGGACTTGCAGGAGTATTGCGGGCATTTTGACAGGCCATAATTCACTAGCTGGGCATATGTTCAGAATAGGAATTATTCAAGATGATACGTGTCCCTCCTGTAATGAGGACGCGGAATCCACGGAGCATTTCCTATGTGAACGCCCCGCCTATGGATGCATCAGACATCAGATCTTTGGGACCGATGTTCTCCAGTTGCGACGGGTAACATAATTT
This sequence comes from Hermetia illucens, assembly GCF_905115235.1. Classification (NCBI taxonomy): domain Eukaryota; kingdom Metazoa; phylum Arthropoda; class Insecta; order Diptera; family Stratiomyidae; genus Hermetia; species Hermetia illucens. Next base: position 8,586,592 of record NC_051852.1, read on the forward strand.
CCACTAACGGAAATCCTTCGATACGTTAACGAATCCGAAATATTCCGTTCCATGGGGGTGGCGAGTATAATGGACCAACACGACCTAAGTGCTCAGAAGCTGTAACTTCTCCCCCAACCCACCCACACACACAAAACTGTACGATGAGCTAGATGTCGCGAAATTCGTTCGACTACAACGCCTTCAGTAGGCAGGGCATTTCCAACTAATGAGCGACGATCGCATGCCTAAAAAGACTATGAACGGACGACGTGTGGACGGAGCGAGACTACGAGGAAGACCTAGAGTAATAATAATCGTTGGCACAACAATCCATATTGGATCAGGCCTTGAAGTGTGTTAGAGCACTTCATTCAAGACCGTAACGGTACACTAGGAGGCAATGTGGTGAGCACTGCGCTCGCCCGAGATTATTACCCTGATTTCACTCAGGTACTCATTCACAGCTGAGTCGACTGGTATCCGACGTCAAATCACGATACAAATCCCACTGTCGCCAGCGAGATTTGAACCGCGACCTTCCGTACGACAGCCTTGTGCTCTAACCACTCAACTACCCGGACACACCTAGAGTAAGGTGGGAGATAAATACGGACGCTGAGAAACTCCTGGGCTTCCAAAAGTGGAGGTCGCGGTCACGTGACGACAACGATCTAGGCGGCCAGGGCCCGATGTCGGGATGTAGTGCCACGATGATGATGATTAACAGCGAAACCACCGTCCACAATGGACGAAAGTATCCTCCAAACTGGTAAAAAAAGCAAGGGCAAACTGAAAAATGTTGGTGATTCGCACAAAGCTTCTCTTTCTATAGTTTTCCGGACACAAGAATATAGAAGGAATGAGCGGACCGATAAACTGGCCAGATTGCCGGTCCCTCGGTGGGTCCAGTTTCCGTTCCACTAGCAATGGTAAGGAGTGGGAGACACTTGCACTGTTGTTGCTGAGTGCAGATAGTGCAGAGTCACTACCTTTACTAAATCGGGGAAGAATCAGCTCTCCTACGAAAAAACCTAGCTTAGAATCCAAACACATATGAATGTTCACAGGATCAAGCATTACCTATTGGAATGTACAGCTCTGGTTAAGGCTAGGAGGATAGGAGAATACAACTTTGTGACCGTTGATAGTTTCTCCTATCTAGGGTCGAAAATCACAACCGATAACAGCTGCGATGAGGAAATCCGCGCGCGGTTGTTGTCAGCCAACAGAGCCTATTTCAGCTTACAGAAACTGTTCCGCTCGAAACGTCTCACCATAGGGTCAAAGCCCTTACTGTACAAGACAATGATCTTGCCAGTCCTCATGTATTCCTCGGAAACTTGGGTTCTTAGCAAGAAAAATTGCGAACTCTTGACCGCGTTCGAGAGAAGAATCCTCCGAAGAATTTTTGGACCCCTACATGCGGATGGACGATTCCGTAGCCTACATAACGACGAAATCTATGAGCGATGAGGATGATCCGACCCGGAAAGTCTATAAGGGCAACATCTATGGTAGAAAAAGAAGACGAGGCAGACCCTGCCTAAGATGGAGCGATGGCGTAGGCCAGGACGCCAGACAGCTTTTAGGGATATCGAATTGGTGGACCTCGGCGCAAAACCGTGGTGTCTGGAGTTCCTTATTAAGGCAGGCCTAAACCGGATACCGGTTGTTGCGCCGTTGATGATAAACGGACACAAGGTAAATTGTGCGTATATGATAAGGGAGCTGATAACTTTCCTCCGCCAGATTTTCACTTCACTGCCTGCTTAAAAAAGTGTCATCGCGTTAATTTGTGCTCCGCCTCACGCATCGGTTGCACACCAACCAGACCAGAATAACTACAGAATACACAGAAACCAAAATGAAATAAGCAATTATGAGTCAACTTGGGATATTTTCTTCAATTTTTTAGCACCTCACACTATATTATTGACACTAATAGGTCTGCAATTTTTTAAAAAATACAAGGATAGTAACGAATTTCGATGAATGTTTATATCCATTTTCCAGAGAAGTTCACACAAACTTAATTACCCTTGGATAATAAAAGCCCAGTTGGTACTTCATCTGGGTTCAAATCTGAAAATGCATTTAACCCCATAGAATAAGTCACTTCACCAGCGTCATATCTCTTGTTGTGCTCTTTGACCTGTTCCAAGGTTTTTCCGAAAATAGCCTTTCGTTTTGCCTCCTCCTCGGCACTAGAGTAATGCTTTTCGAAATCGACCTAAAACCAGAATGATCAATTATTATTAATTTTTCTTGAAGCATAAATAGTAAATAAGGCAAACCTTATACTTCTCCCACTCCTCGTCAAGAGAGCCATACTTTTCCGCCGAACTGACCACTTGCAGGACCACCAGTAGACCCAATACGATAGTAAGCTTCATTTTGGATTTGAAAATCAGATGCAGTATCTAAAATTGAGGTTACTTGTACGTCTTAGTTAGCAAAAATAGATGCGGAGACCGGTACTTTAGATCTAGGAATAACACCCGCTCAGCGAAGTCCCTGGTTACAGACTGCTATATTTGTTTGGTAGAAACTAACTGGCATCACATGAAAAGCGATTCAGTATTTATATAAGAAAAAGCCGCCCCTCTATTCTCTAGAAAAATTTTATCTTCAGTAATAAATGTTCTGTGATATTGCATTATGATGCATTATTAATCAGTAGTAGTGGGTGGTATTCTAAACAAAATATGGCCCGCTGTATTTGTCACACATGTTGTCTTCTATGAAACCGGATATAAAACAATTTTATTATTTTATCATAAAAAATTATGTGAGCAGACACATGCAGCTGTGAAAAAAATAATAGCAGTCAGTGTTAGATGGCAATTCAAATGATTGTCAGTCTGACTTGGCATTCAACTTTTATTACCTTTTTATTTCCAAATAAGAGCAAAACTATCTAGTAATGGTATTCAGAAGAAAAATAAACACAATTTCTTTTTTTGTTTAAAAAAAATCGAACCAACTGTCAGCAGTAAACGCTCAAAAAAGGCTTTTCTTTAAAAGAAAGAAACGCCGAAACAGCTTTTCGTGTCAAGCCTAGCATACTCCACCACGTCCGACGAAATTCTGGCCTATATCAGAAGCAAAGCCAACTCAACTTTGTCACCTCTCTCATGTGTGAAGCTGAAGAAGTATGGGTCTCCTGACCGACTGATAGCTTTCTTCAAAGTGACATATCCCCACGGCTTCGATGCTATCGGCCAATCTTCCTTTTAGCCACAGGGGGTCTTCGTCAAGGCTTATCAAAGAACTAAGGTTCGTGAAACTTTCCAAATAAAATGCTGAGATCAGGGAAAGATATAAATAGAGTATAGTTGGAGTTATACCATTATGCTAAATCCTACCTCTAGCTTGGTGACAGGTCCCGGATAGGCAGACCACGAAAATGCATACAATGTCGTTAGTCGATTGAGTCACAAGCCTCGGGGAAATGCTAGGGCGTCCACCCCAGTCGACGCAGCAGGACGGTCCTGTCAAGAAATGAGCAAGGGTTCTTGACGGATGGGCGGCGTAAATAAGTTAATCCGAACAAAACAAATACATGTGTGCACGCTAAATGTTGGTACCCTAACTGAAAAGACCGAGGAACTCGCAAGAGCCCTTCGGAAAAGACGCATTGATATCTGCGCCCTGCAAGAAACCCGATGGTCTGGTGCCAAAAGCTGCGGCATTCAACGCGAACGCGGTAAAAATGGCTATCAACTTCTCTATTTTAGTAAGCCACACACTCAATATGGTGTTGGCATTGCCATCTCAGAGAGTTTCCGAGATGCCATTAAAAAAGCCGGCTGATGAAGCTCACCATTATATCAGCTGATCGCACTATTCACTTCTTCACCGCGACCTGATGCCGAGAAAGATGTCTTCTGGCAACTTCTCCATGAAAAGACTTTTCACGTGGCTGCTGACGACTATATTATCATTGCCAGCGACCTTAATAGTCATGTGGGTAAAGAGGCAGACAGTAACAGGTGCCATGGGGGAAAGGGGCTTGGAGCGCGCAATGAGGGTGGTGAGCGTATAATCGATTTCGCTGACACCCATGACCTTGTACTTATGAATACATGGTTCATCAAACGATTGTCCCATCTTCCTACATTTTATAGTAAGAAAACAGTAAAAAGCAAATCGGCTATATTCTCATAAGACGCCAACATTTTACCACTGTCACTGATTGCAAAGCCGTTCCCTATGAGACCATCACACCTCAACATCGGCCATTGATCGCCGTCCTGCGAATTAAGCCACCGATAAAACGGCGTGCCGAACGCACTGGCCCGCGGCATATTAAATGGTGGTGATTTGCTGAAAAGAAAGACGAAACGATCTCACTCACACGATTACCGACCATTACGAATGTCGAAGAATCGTGGGACCAAATGAAAGACACTGTCCACAAAGCGGCCTCTGCAACCCTTGGGGTCACCAAGCCGGGTAAGCGATACATCAACCGAGATACTTGGCTTTGGAATGATGATGTTGAAATGAATGTCCGTGAAAAGAAACGCCTCTACCACAAATTTCTCCACGATAAAACGCTTGCTAATTGACAAATTTATAGCAATGCCAACTGGGAAGCAAAGAAAGTAGTCGCTGTCACCCGAGCGAACCATTACAAAAATCTTTACAATAAACTGGACACCCGGTATGGCGAGAGGGATCTGTACCAACTTGCTAAAAGCCGTAACGACCAGTCCCACCTGTCAGCACAACTGAAGTCGAGGACGCAATAAAACGAATGAAATCGGGGAAAGCCACAGGACCTGAAGACATCGCATCCGAGCTCTGGAAAACGAAGAGCTGGGACCCAACACTGTGGTTCAGTGAATCCTTGAATTGGGTTATTCAGGAAGGAAGAACACCATCTGGCTTGCAAGAAAGTACCACTGTTCCAATATGGAAAAAGAAAAGTAGTCCAGCAGAATGTTCAAATTACCGTCCGATCCGGTTACTTTCCCATACCACGAAGATTTTTGAATGCATTCTTGACAACCGTATTCGCGAAATCGTTGAAATAACCGTGAATCAAGCCGGATTTGTCAAAAATTGCAGAACTACTGACGCAATACACGCTGCGCGGTTACTCATGGAGAGACATCGTGAGAGCCATCGTCCCCTTTACATTGCATTTCTGGATCTGGAGAAAGCGTTTGACCGCGTACCACACGAACCCATCTGGTATGTTTTACGACAACACTTATTGCCAGAAGAACTCATGCGCTGGGTTCAATTGCTCTACCATGATCCGAAAAGTAAAGTTCGAAGTATGGTGGATGTATAAAAACCGCTTCCTGTCATCAAGGAAGCGCCCACTCACCACTCCTTTTTGTTCTTGTTATGGACACCGTCGCACGGGATATCCAACGTCCAGTGCCCTACACACTACTTTATCCAGATGATGTTTTCCTAGTATCTAATAGCAAAAATGGAATGATCGCCTCATGAAACACAGTCTCAGATTAAATCTAAACAAAACTGAACTTTTGACGACCGATCCCCATGGAACAGGCACAAGCAATGTGAGGGGATGTGATCTGTCACCATACGAGTCATTACTACCAAACGTATACCCCTTTATAATATCGTGTGTATATTTTCCTTGCCTCAGCCCGCCTACGAGGATTTCTTCGACAGATTATCAGAGGTCCTAATCGTTTTGTTTCCCTCACTTCCTTCCATCCTCTGTGGCAACTTTAATCTTCCTATGCTCTCCTGGCCCATTACTCCTGCCCTTCCCTCCCTCCCTAATAACTCCACCAGCCCTTCTCCTCCTCTATCCACTTTCATGTCCACCTGTGGCGACCTTCAATTTAACCTTTCTAGAAACCACTTAGATTGCACTCTTGACCTTGTCCTCTCTAGCCTTACTGTGCGTTGCCTTTCCTAATCCCTTCATACCCCGTCTTAGGTTGCCCCTGACGCCTATCATCCTGCTCTCGAGTTCGATACTTAGATATCCGGACACCACTCTCCTGTCTCTTGCAAGCCTACCAAGTTCAACTTTCTTAAGGCAAACTTCGAAGGTCTGAACTCAGCCCTGGCAGCAATCAACTGGGTCCTACTCCTCTCTCCATTTACCAGTGACCAAGTACTCAATACCTTCTATACCATTTTATCTGATCTTCTTCCTTGTTACGTTCCTTCCTCTCCATAGTGCTTACACTTTTACCCCGTCTGGTTCATCGCTGAAGTCCACAAAAAATTACGTCAAAAACAGACTGCCAAGAAGAAGTTCCTGTCTTCTAGAACCTATGCTAACTTAGTTTTTTTCAAATCTCTACGTTCCTCGGTCAAATCCTTAATACGTAAGTGCAGAAACGAATATTTAACCAGTGCTGAAGACTCACTGAAGCGCGGAAATAGACATTCGACTCAAGCTATCCTGCCCAGTTATCCTCTCATTAAATTCGATGGCTCCTCAGCTAACTCCCCCCACCCACTCTGCCGCTACTTTTCCTCAGTCTATGTTCCCTTCCTCCGAATCCCCCCCCCGATAGTGGATGTAGCCTGCCCTGCATCGCCCACCATTCCCCTTCTTACTTCTATCGTTGTCATTGGCAAACTTGATGCCAATGTCGGACCTGGCTACGATGGTCTTCCAAGCCTCTTTTTGCTCAATACTGGTAAGTCAATCTCTGTTCCCCTATCTCTTATTTTCAACAAAAATCTCGAAGGGAATCATTTTTCTGGCTTGTGGAAAGAGCCTCTAATCATCTCCATACACAAAGGTGGCGATCGTACGTTTGCCGAGAATAACCGTTCCTTTTCCCTCCTCTCGTCCTGTTCCAAAATCCTGGAAGGATATGCCAGCGACTGGTTATCCGCCCACTTTGGCCACCACATAGTGAAAGAACAACACGGCTTCGTTAAGCGTATGTCCACTGCCTCCAACCTGCTTGACTTTACCAACTTTGTTGGCGTACTCTAAATACAGAGTACGAATCCTGGTTCTGATTTCTGAAGAGTCTGCGGGTTTTCTTTTAATTTAATATCTTGAAGGATATCGTTAGGGGGTGTGACGAGGTTCCTGTAGCCAAGGGTGTGTTGTGAGATTAGCTCGTCACATGAAGTTTGCATGGGCTGGGTAACCTGCTTCGTCGATTGTGGCGTTAGACATTTGATGGGAGTAGGGAGATAAATATTATTCAGTTGTCTCCTTATGTGCTGATAAGTTTTCAGTTTGCTTTACTGAAGCCCGGGACAGAGTGGAGAGGAGGGTTTTTTACCCTTTCTGGCAATTTGCAGTCGAGGAGGTCACTGCTTCCAAAGGTGGTTTCTAGGAAAGGTTTGGGACGATGGTGATGTTCGAGAAGATCAGGAAGTATTAGTTGAAATGGAAGAAAGTTGGTTATGTGGAAGCGACCAATAACACCAAGTGGTTCATCAGCTAATGCCCAAAGTGACAACGAGGAATAATTTTTGTCTCATACATAAAATCGGGGATATCACGCAGTGCAGCAATTATAGAGGTATCACGTTGCTGATTACCATCTATAAGATATTCTCCTCTATCTTGCTATCCCGGATAGCCCCATATGTCCAGAATATCATTGAACTTTTGGACTTTTTTCAACCGCTTCTCTGAGAAGGTTGCATCGAAGCTAATGAGCCAGAGATCGAGCGTTCGATTCTCGATTTTGGCTCGGGTGGTCAGGTAAGGTTTGATGGAGATGATATTTTGGACGCCTTGGTCATGTAGTTCATCCATAACCTCTTGGAGTGGAAGGTGCGATCGAGCCCGCGGAAGATGAGACTAGTTCTCTTCTCGGATGGGATGGTATAAATGCAAAACTTGGTCTTGCTTTCAACCAGAAGTTTTTTGGTGGAGTTAAATTCCTCTTGGGTTTCGACGAGGATTTGGTGGGACTCGGGGCCTAATTTTTTAATGAGAACACCGTGAGGCAGGGATTCCTGGAGAGTTGATTTCATGGCAGAGAAGTCACTGGGGCCTAATTAAAACAATTGGAAGAATGTGGCTTACCTTGGTTGGTGCTCCCTTGAGGGATGCGGTGGTGGTAGCTGCACAGCTCCTGATTGGGGCGCTGGTGGATATACCGAGTTGATGGCTGGCTATGCTCCTTTGCACAGCAGTGGAAGATACCCTGGCTGGGGTTGGGTATACGGGTAGACGCGTTGAGATCGTTTTCATTGAATTGATCTGCTGCTGCAGACCTCAAACTATGGTGTGAAGAGACTCCAAAAACAAAGAGGGAGTAATCTCTACAAACATAAGTATATTATCTCATAATAAAATTATTATAAATCAGCTTTTAGATCGTATCATTCGCGGCCGTAACCAAGCATATGAACCAATTCTTTTATCCAGATCACTATGGGATAATACGTTCTGAATGTATTCATCCTTCGTCAAATCGGTATATTGGTTCACCCCCAAAGCGAATGGCACTTCACCCTCATCATACATCTGATTATGGTAATTGATGAAATTCAAATTATCTTTGAAAACTGCTTTTCGAAATATTTCTTCGTCAAGAGATGGATAAAATTTATTAAATTTAGCCTGAAATTATTTTCTATATTTAAGGTGAAATTAGGAGGATTCTCGATTTGTTTTGATACCTTGAATGCTTCCCATTCCAAGTCAGCATCTAACTTCTCAACATCGCCACTGGTTAAAGTAACAATGCTGAATAGGAAATATATTATTAAATGTGTGATCATACTATGTTTATGTTTAGTGTATTGGAACAAGCCACAAAACCTTTACGAAATTGCCAAATCCATTATTCATGGCACTTACAGGATAGTAAACGCATGCTGAGTTCTGATTCAATATCTGTTAAGCTCGGCTGGTTTCCTACCAAGTCAATTTATCGTAGAAATTTAGACGAAAATAATCTTGAAAGAAATGAGGTAAGATAGCATCTGTCAAAGCTGTGATAGTTAAGTCCGCAAAAGTATATCTTATCAGTGTTGAGGTCTCACTGGAATGCCGAAACATCAAAGCAATCTCGCCCAGTTTTCTCTTCCTTTCATCAAGTTCGCTGACTCCTCTACTAAGTTCCCCACAATAATCTTGTGATTTACTCTACCTCTGCTATTCCTCAGTCCATGCTCCTTCTCCTCCCTGGACTCTCCTAGACTGGATGCAGTGCGCTCCGCATCTCCTGCCATTCCCTTTTTTACCTCACTCCTAAGCGGGTACCTCATTGGTAACCTTAACGCCAATGTTAGTCCTTGTCACGACGGTTTTTCGAACTTCTTTTTGATTAAAACTGGTCAGTTCTGGTAGTTGAGCGTGCTTTCGTCTTGCGTCTTCCGAAGCTCCAGGAACAGTTCTCCCTTCTGCGTTGTTCTAATCCGTGTAACATTGTCCCCAAGGTCGATTAGCGTCGCATCTTCTTTGACCTTCCACAGAATCTCAGCGTAAGAGAGGTCACGCCTGCTTTCGATGACAATTGCATCCGGATGAGGCTACCTTCGTTTTATCTGCTTTCTTGGCTTCACATTATCCAAACATTAGCTCTCATTTTCTGGGATTTCATTTGTGAAGCCGATTTGAGATCCAAATGTTGCACTCCCTCGGTTACTGGTTACACCAGTATCCTCCATTATTTCTCTGCTCCTCTCTATGCCCTCTACAACTTTCCACTTTGGACTTGTTTCAATGGCTTCATCCTTTTGGTCACCGTAGGAGTCTGTAATGAGAATAGTCGTGTTGGGTATCAAATGAAAGGTCTCAATGAGTGCTGTTAGTTTGTGATGTCGATGTTAGTTTGGACATTTGTTGCAAAGGGGAGGTGTACGGGGTTCCAAAATGGTCAGTTACTTCAATGACCCGTTCTCAAAAAATACACAACCCAAGTATCTGAAAGAGAAGATGCTGGTCCATTTCGATACCGGTTTTAATAAAGATAATATATTGTTTTGATTGTAGGTATATTTTTTAGAAATTGACTAGGAACCCCCTTAAGTTTATCCTAGAATTTCCAGGTTTTGCAGTAATAAAGTATATACTATTGAGCACAATGCTACTAAGTTTGGTGGTACCATTAATCACAGAGGTATAATAGGTTCAAATCGTCACTTTCGTGTGTCCGATAAACTTAATGCATAAATAATACGAGCTAAGTACAAATGGGACACATTACCATTTAGAAATGCTTATATAGCCAATATACAAAACCTTTCATACCTAACGCGTTTAGCTTCCATGTTTCCGACTTGGTGCCAATTTATCGTCTTTTGAGCTTTCTTCCTCCTTCCTTCTTTCACCAGCTCATTTTGTATTTTTATAATTGCCTCCCTTCTTACAAATGCCGTGGGGCTCTAGGTGCTCCCTAAAGCTCAGTTTGGCGTCAATTATTACCCACAGGTACTTGATAGCCGGTTTAGAAACGACCATATTCCCACCAACTTCCGACTTCACAGTGTTTTTTTCCTTCGGTTCGTTATTAAGACCGTTTCCATTTTCTGATCCGCCAGGGTAAATCCAGCATTTTCCATTCAGGTTTTTACCGCTCTCACCAGCCCCGGCGCGTAAACCTCCATATCTTCTGGGTATTTTGCTGCAACAACTACAGCCACGTCATCGGAAGCACAAGGACTCCAGTATACATGACAATCTACAGCAAAGGACCCAGTCCCGAGCCCTACAGTACCCACGTTGTGACTATGTACTCTTTGGTATCCTTCTCTATCCCATACCAGAGAGTTCTCTCTGAGAGGTAATTCTCCACCAAACACGCCAATTATCCAGGAACACCTCTGTCAGCCATTGCGTTTTTAATTCGGCTCCAGTTGGCGGAATTGAATGCTTTTTTGACATCCAACGTCACCACGACACAGTAAACACCAACACTCAGTGCGTCTTTTGCCAGGCTCACCACCACGCTTATAGCGTCCACCGTAGAGTGGGAGCGGCCAAACCCATACTGGCGTTGCGACAGGTTACTATCGCTTCCGCCATATATAACACACTCCTACTCAGTGTGTTATATATGACTCTCTTCATCATCTTTCTCATTGTATCCAGCAGACAACTTGGATATGATGCCGAATCTCAAGATATCGAGTTTGGGAAACAACACCAATTTTTGTTAGGTCAGGCCTAGTGTTCACTACCAGCTTCAAAGTTCGGTTAGGGATGTCATCCAAACCTGGCTCCTTATTATCACCGAGGTATCAGGTACTGGTTTACCTGGGCCACCGTTTGTCTTCTGCTGGTTGGGTGTTTTTTTTTTTTGGGGGGGGGGGGGGGGGGGGGATAGGGAAGGTGAATGCATTTACGCACACAATGTTGGACTCCCGATTCGGTACGTCGTCGGACTACCAACTAAACACCTCCCCATCGTCAGAGAGCTAGCCTGGAACCGTTTGTCACATTACTTCGGGCCAGCCCCCGAACTCTCCCGCCTTGCGGAGCCTTCAAATCAGGGAATTCCTTTCACCAACGGGAGGGGAGAGGAGGAAGGGAACTGTCAGTTCAAGGAGCCCCCTGCCATCCGGCTCCTCCACCGGTCGAATTCTATCTTCTTAGCAACGAGAAGGACCCGAACGTAATGGGCAACACGGTTCCACCTGTCAGCAGTCCTCAGCATCTCTTCCACAATGTTGTCTGGAGAGAGATCCCCTGTGTTTAAATAGAGCTGCTGACGAACCCCATCCCACCTTCCACAAGAAAAAAAAGTGTGGTGGGCATCGTCCACAACTCCATTGCAAAACACACAATCCGGAGAACGCGCCCTTCCAATCTTGTGCAGGTAAGACTGAAAACTTCCATGCCCACTTAAAAATTGGGTAAGGAAATAGTCAGTCTCACCATGCTTCCGATTTAGACACGCACCTAAGTTGCCGATGAGCCGCGCAGTCCATCTGCCTCTAGTTTCATTTTGCCAAGAGAACCACTCGTCTAGAGTGTGTTGCCGTTCTTCGCGAGCAACCACCTCCCTTGCGCTTGTATTTGGCCTGACGCTCCCTAGCAAGAAGGGCAACGGGGATAACTCCCGCGATCGCCATCACGGCCGGTTCAGAGACTGTGCGGTACGCAAACGCCAATCGTAAAGCTCCCCGTCTCTGTACTTGCGCGAGGCGTCTACGATATACCTCCTTGTTAAGAGCGCCAGCCCATACCTCTGCGCCGTAGTGCAGGACAGACTGCGTTGAGCTCATCAGGAGACGTCTCCTACTAGACGTAGGACCCCCAATGTTTGCCATTAGCCTACTTAACGCCGAAACTCCAGCCGCAGCCTTGTTCGCTGCTGCTTGGATTTGCTTAGAAAAGCTCATCTTTGAGTCAAGAGTCAACCCGAGGTACTTTACCGCTAATTTTGACTCGATGATCGACTCGCCGAACGATAGGGGACGCAAGGTCGGAATTCTCTTTTTAGTCAGGATGACTACTTAGGTTTTTTCCAGTGCAAGGTTGAAACCATGAGTAATCATCCATCCGCTTACCCGCCGCATCAATATGCCGAGTCTGCTTTGCGCCTGTTCGATAGTGCGTCCAGCAACAAGCGCTGCGACATCATCTGCGTAGCCGACCAGGCGCGACTCTTCTGGCATGTCGAGTTTAAGGAGACTGTCATAGGTAGCGTTCCAGAGGTCCGGCCCTAGGATGGATCCCTGTGCTACCCCCGACGTGACCTCCATCCACCTTTGACCCTCTAGTGTTTCATAGAACAGGGAGCGGTTCCTCAGATAGTCCCTCAAAATCCGTAAGAGATAGTTTGGCACGTTGAAGGTATTGTCTAGTCTGCCTAGAATGTCTTTCCATCTTACGGAATTGAAGGCGTTTCTGACGTCAAGCGTTACGAGGAGCACCACCCGTCGAGTTCGGCGGCTATGTGCCTCTGCTCGTCGAACGGCGTCTACGACCTGCATGACAGCATCAATTGTCGATCTCCCTGCCCTAAAACCAAACTGCGGGGGAGATAAATCTCCGGCAGCGGGTATCGCTTCAGCGAGTCTACTTCTGATGAGCTTTTCGAGCACTTTCCCAGCTGTATCAAGCATACATAGTGGGCGGTATGAAGACGGCAATTCGGGATCGCCTTTCCCTTTAGGGATCAGCGCAAGCCTCGCAATTTTCCAACGAGCAGGGAAAATGCGCTCTTTCAGGCAAGCGTTGAATGCGCCGAGCAGTAGGTCTGGCCGGTGTTGGAATACCAGTTTGTATACCTCTGCTGGAATACCATCGGGTCCTGGCGCCTTCTTGTTTCTCATAGAGAGGACTGCCTGTTCCAACTCTTTTATAGAGAAAAGTGGACAGTCCTCTGCGTTCTCCGCGCCGACGTCACCATCCCATACGGGGTGTTCAGGGAACAGTGCCCTCACAATGCGGTCCATATGCTCGGCCTTAAGTGAACAGGGTTTCCGCAGAGCCCCCATTTTTCGGGTTACAAGTTTGTAACCGAGTCCCCACGGATCCCCATTCACCTCGTCGATCAGATCTTGCCAGCAGCGAGCTTTGCTCTTGTTTATTGCGCTGCGGAGTCTCCTTTTGGCTGATTTGTACTCCATCATTATGGTACATGACTCCCCCCGGTCGCCTAGACGTTGTGTTAAGCGGCGGAGCCTGTGACACCCCTTTCGGAGCTCTGCGATTTCCACTGTCCAACAATACATGGAGCTGTTTTGGTGGTGAAGAAATAGAGTGGTAACAATCTGTTTCAGGAGGGGCGGACAGGTCACCTGGGGTGATTTCCGCAGCCTTTTCATTACCACTCTGTAGGCCTCGCTCCAAGGGTTTATGTCGGCATCTTCGCACAACTGTTTGAAGCAGTTCTTTCTTTAGACGGTTACGCAGTTGATTACGTGTCCCCTCTCGATCTTCCCTACCGGGTTTTCTTCTGAGCCTCTGGTAGAGCCTCCTTGCCGGAAACATGCAGCTAGCAAACTTACACACAAACTAAACCAGTAGTTGGGCTGCCTAATAGGGAACAGTCATCTTTTGGGCACTGTGGCATCGCATAATTTCGGCACTCAATGGTTGATCTGGGTGGCTTTTTCTATGGTCGTACCAATCAAAGATATATCATACTCAAGTGCCGCAACCCGGCGATCTGTGGGAGCTCTTTTTGGAGCTCAATTCGCTCTTGATGTTCATGTAGATTGGCGGTCACTGTGAGTATAGTGCTCACTAACTTGCCAAGCAACTCTTCTGACTAAAGTAGCGCTCATTAATGTCAGGCCCCTTTCTCTGAAAGTGTATGAGGTCCCAACATTCCTCGAGCAGAACACATCCTCTAACTTTCGTTACCCGGCTGCCGCAATCAAGATCCCACGCATTGAAATCATCTGCTATTATGGTCGGCCAACGTCCTCTGGTATCCAGAACCAAAATGCTCAGTATTTGCTTCTACTCGGCAAGTGTAGCTCTGGGTGGAGCATAGCAGCGGTATATGTGAACTCCTTTCACCTTCGATCTGGTGAAGCCTTCCTCCGGATATTCTATTATTTCCTAGAAGGCTTGTTCTTCGCAAGTCGATAACGCTGGTTGGCCTACTCCAAGGGCACATTTTAGGCAACCAACTCGCCATTTTGGGAAATCGGTAAGCCTACTGAGTTGGAGTATCCAATGCTTCCTACTTTCAATAGGGTAAGTCATCCCACCGATGCATCAGGCTATGTTGAGGGTAGTATGCAGTAATGAGATATCTACAGAATAAATTCTAATATGAAACTCAAAGAGATTAATAAACCTCCAAGCTTTGCTTAATTAACTTTACCTTAGTGAGAACATAAAACATGCATGCACACAATGCAATGAAGATACGAGAAAACCATTTCAGATTGATTTATTTATTTTTCTTCGAAAAGTGTTCAAGTATAATTATCCGTTAATGAAAAGACCGATAAGTGCATATAAGGTCGATGAAAAATAATTGTAAGTAATTGTTATGCGGTTTCATGGAGGGAGTGACGAACACTTCAATTATTTCGCGAGTGTTTAAGATGGTGCCGAACAATGTAATCAACCGTTCAAAATTATTTTGAAGAAAATCATGAAGTTGGTCACATTATCGTGAAATAAAGACTACGAATCAGAAACATGAGTCGAACTTTTGTTCGTCTTGTAAATAGTTTGGACTTTCCTAAATTTTCGTTTCTGTTGATTATATTTTAGTGGAACAATTTAAAGTTTAAAGGTCGCCGATAAGGAATTCAGCACTGCCTCACTGTCTAACTATAATCACAAAAAATGGATGGAATTGGATGTACGATGAGATCAACGAAGTAAAAGACGAGGACATCTATTGATTTCGTCCAGGGCAGAGACAACTCATCAGATGCTACCTCACCTCTGTCCTGGATGCAGCGTGATCGGAGCAGTTTGTAGGAGTTAAACCCTTAACACCTGCGAACGGCGTCAGTCACGCTCCCAGGGCAGAGGTGAGACAGCGTCTGAAAAGTATTCTCTACCCTGAGCGGAATGATTAGCCGCCTTTGTCTTTTGAAAGAATACCAAATTTTTAAGAAATCAGGACAAAATGATTTCCCTATAAAATTGCTGGATCAGAGTTAAAAAAAACTCGTGGAAGAGTACCTTAAAAAACATTTTAACTTACGCAATCAATGTTGCACTCCTCTGTGTCAGCCAGGTTTGAAAAAGTGGGGAAAGGATTCACCATGAGTCATTAAACCGAAGCATGAGTCTGCAACGGAACGTGGAAAATCATAACAAACATCGGGATATAGCGTGAGCCAATCAGGAATCAGAATGGAGGACGGGCCTTATTATTATGAGTTTCGCGAGAGTTGCGAAGGAGACGGGGAGGAAGGAATCCTCAAATGGAAAAATTTTTGCTGCAATTTTGCTTTTACACTAGAGTGAGTTCGAGGCAATATACTTTGAACTACTATTAGCGAAACAGAAAGAAAATGATAAAGTCAGCGAAGGAGATAAATGTAGTTGCAGTTACTCCACTATATTAAATCATACTTGATCTCTCTTGATGACAAGCCCCGCCACAGGAGAAAATGCATTCAATATCGTTTAAAAATATCTCAGTCGACGCAGAAGGACGGGCCCGGGGACCAGCGAGAACTCAGCGCCAGGAGGTAAGTAAATTAGTCCGAGCAAAACAAATACCAGTCTGCACATTAAATATCGGCACCCTCATTGGAAAGATGGAAGACCTAGCAAGAATCCTTCGAAATAACCGCGTTGATACTTGCGCTTTACAAGAAACTTGATGATGCGACCAAGATGGCCTGGAGACGTTAGCTATCGCCGCAGATTGCATTGCCAGCGTCTTTGTGCGGATTCCTTAAGGAATCGCCTGGAGGTCTATGACTCAACCTCGCGGCTGGAGTTCCTAGTGGATACGGGGGCAGATGTTTCCATCCTTCAAGCTTTCTTTGCACATAATGCCCAGAAGGCGTCCTCGTACAAGTTATTTGCAGCCAACGGAACCCCCATCAGCACGTATGGTACTAAAATCCTCACCCTTTCGCTAGACTTCACGCGTCCGTTCCGCTGGCAGTTTTGCATCGCCACGGTGCCGCGCCCTATCCTAGGCCCCGCAAGCATTTTGAACTACTCGTCCACATAAAAAACCAGAAACTCTTGGATCCTGCCACACACGCCTCCGCATTCGGTATGGCCAGTCAACATGTCCACCAGATTATATCGACTGTCAGCAGGAACTCCCCGTACTTAGCGTTATTGAAGAATTTCCCAGAGCTAACGAGCCCTGCGTTAAGCACAGGGGCACCTACTCACGGCACACATCGGCCCACCGGTATCAGATCGCCCTCATGGGCTTAACCCTAAAGATTTGAAAGTTGCGAAAGAAGTGGTCCAGTTAATGATAAGCAAATGTTACTGCCGACCTTCCAAAAGTCCCTGTGTAATGGGTACGATGCCTATTTTCCAGGTAATTGAGGATGTGCCTGCTCGGTGGATCTGAGGTTTTTGAAACCGAATTAATTAAGTGGAATGATAAGGGGGTAGTGCCTATGGGGTGACTTAGTAGGATACGTTCGAAGATTTTTCCAATATTGGAAAGAAGAGAGATATACCTCATATCTTTGAGATCGCCCGAGCACCCCTTCTTAAGGATAGATTTAGGAGGGCTGGTTTCCATAATACCGAAAAGTGTCCGTTATTCAGGCAGTTGTTAAAGAAGATGGCGAGACGTTCGCTGATGGTAGGCGCACACTTCGGCAGAACAAAGTTAGAGATACCGTCGGGACCCGATGGTTTTTTCTTGTTGGCCCGGATGCCTGCTAATTCGACTTCTTCTAGGGAGGTAAAGAAGGAGGCGGACGGGCCGATTCTGACTATATCAGCCAGGCAGCTGAGGGAAAATCCTTCCAAGCTCAACCTTCTCCCTTTGACAGCAGTGGCGACCACCGAGTTCCAGATATCATTAAAGTGAATGCGCGATTTTTCCAGGGGAGGACCCAGCGCACTGAACAAGTCGCGTTATCGATCGCCCCAATTTGTCAGATTAAAGGATCTGCATTTATGCGGATGGTGGACGGAAGGGAGGGTGTAGATGCAGCGTTAATGATCTTCGCGCTAAGGAACGGCCCTGACAGGAACCAATCGAAGAGCACTTTGCTGTTTTTGTTGTTAACTGAGTCGCCCCGAGATACGTGTCTCACGATGAAGCCACCGACGAGGATGAAGGCGTCGAAAATGGCCGCAATTTTTCAGAGTTCGGACAGAATGGGAATGAGGTGGCGACCTGTGCCGCCCGGGAAGTAGAGGAAGACGCAGGAGTGCTGGATGCTTTCAGCTCTCTCTTCACGCTGGATTGATTCCAGTTTACGGGGGCATTTGGAGAAGTGAGGCATATGGGTCCGCGCACTTCACACTTCAGGGGTCGTACCGGCAGTTTGAGGGAACGTGGCCAAATTGCAGTTAAGACATCCCCTGACATTCCCTTTTCTGGGTTTTTCCTATCTGATCCGCTGAAGAAGTAAGGTATTTTGTTTGTGACTATGTTGGCATCTGCCTCGAAATTGAGGATCACACGGAAGAGGTTTAAGTTGGTGCCGTTGGCTCGTGATCACGGGGTAGAAAGCCTTGATGCGCGGATCGACCTGTGATTTTCGATGCCACGTCTTCGGGAGTGAGTTCGTGAGGGGAGATTCCTCTGAGAATTAGGCCTGGCTTCCTCCCCTCCTTCAAGGTGAAGGAATGACCTTCCAGTTTGGTGATCTTGATTAGGTGGAGGAGTTTCTTATGGATATTAGGGCAATTGAACCGGACTTTGAACCTGTCGGCCGGGCGGTAGGTTGGCAATCTCAAATTTGGCACTTTTGTAGATATTGTTGATAACAAGGCCCAGTGCCCTAGCAGCGAGGCCATATAGAAAAATCTAAGAGAGAAAGCTAATTCAATTCTTATCTTTAACTACCGGCGGGGTGGCCGTGTCGGCAGATTTCGACGTTGCGTGCATGCGTCGCTTAAGGGCGATGCTCGTTTTCAGAGAAAAGATGGAATTGGTTTTTGTTCGTTGTGGCCTCGTTGCCCGCATCCGTTTGTTTTCGCTTGAAGACAGACTTACCTGAGGCAAGTTTGAATTAGTTTTGAAGTCCTTGGATGTAATTGACAGAGGAAGTTGCTTTACCGTTCCAAGCGTCAGGCTGGTCCCCAGGAGAGAAGCTCTGGTCGTCGTCGATAATTATAGTGGGACACTTGTAGGTAATCATCTGCCGAATGCAGGAGTTGTGTGATGATGTTAGAATTTCCCAGTGCATGGGCGAAGATAGTGTAAGCTGATTCCGCGTTCTTTACACGCTGTGGTTTAGTGTCCCTCGAATAAGGATGGGTTCCACCCTCGCGGCGCGAGGCTTGTTCTGCCTTCACTTTGTTATCGAGAAGGCACGTGGATTAAGTCTCTAACTGACACAGGTTTACCGTTAAACCGACTGAACAAGTGAATAACGATTTTCGTAGGGGACGAAAGTTGGAGAAGATGAAACCATTACTCACCAACTGCTGCAACTCCGAATCGCGGGATTGCTCGTCCGTCAGGTCTTGGTGGTCGACATCCGTTGCCATATAAATCTCTTCCACACAAGATAGGGCGTCTGCAACAATGTTAGTGTGTTCTCCTATGGGTTCGGTTTGCGTCGAAAACTGCGATATGTAAGCAAGGTGGCCAGCCTGGCGCACGGTGGCTTTATTCGACTTCTGAGTAAAAGCGAACACGAGCGGTTTGTGATCCGTCCTGATGACAAACTGAGCACCCTCAAGTAAATGAAAGTCCTGGGGGTTTAACGTGAGTACCTGCCGTGAAGGCATAATCCCACGGTCCTTTTCGGACACGGATTGATTTTGGGACCACAATCAGAGCCCCGCCATGCAAGCACAGCGGTCCTGGTTTATACTGAGTGCAGGCTCAGCATTCATACCAGTGGATGCGAGGCCTATCTAACACCTCTGCCGCAACTAAGGGGTACGGCACCCGAGCTCGAGCTCCGAGGAGCTCTGCCCGCGATGTAGGCATAACCACAACCACCATGAAACTCGCACTAGGGGGCCAACCGCAAATAACTGGGCCGAGAACATATCCTCCAGGAATTCTCCTGAAGCATATGCTCCCAGAGGGCCATCCCGGTTCCCATGGTACCAGATAACCTCCGGTGAGGCTTCGTGGCAGAGCCACTTCCGATGAGTCTCTTGCAGGCTCGGGTCTGATCGCCCTCCTCGAGTACGTGGGGACAGAACTCCCCAACGGGTACCCTCAAGTAAATGCTGGAAATGACCTATGCTAGTGTATATTGCGAGGAGTTCGCGGTCGTACGTGCCGTAATTCTGCTCGGCCTTTGACAACTTCCGCTGGAAATAAGTAAACGGCACCCATTGGCCGGCCTGCTTCTGCTTGAGGGCAGCTCCGACCGCTACATCAGACGCATCGGTAACCAGGGCCAACGGCTCGCTCGGTTCAAAATACACCAACAACGTGGCGGCCGCCATGCTTTCGCGACACTTGTCGAATGCTCGCATGACGGAATCGGTCCACTTGATTGCTTTCTTGACCTGCTGTGCTTGCGCGTATAGCATATTGTGGACGCCGAATTCGCTTTTCGCAGCGTTGATTATGATGCCGTGGCTGTTAAGCCGCTCAAAAAGGATGCGCAGGTGTTGCACATGCTGCTCCGGGCTCTCTAATGACACCAAAATGTCGTCAACATAAGAGACCTCGTAACACCTCATCTAGGAAACGCTGGAAAAACTGAGCGGCGTTCCGAAGTCCAAATGTCATTACTCCAAACTCGAACAAACCGAACTGGGTAATGAACGCCGTTTTAGGAATATCCCTCTCCGCGATTGGAATATGATAGAAAGCCTTCAGCAAATCCACCTTGCTGAAGATCCACTTTTCGGATAGTCCCGCCAATACGTCCTCAATGTGTTTCATGGGATAACGGTCCGGCCGCGTGACCGCATTAAGGCGACGGTAATCGGCACACGGCCGCCAGGAACCATCTTTCTTGGGGATAAGGTGTAATGGGCTCGCCCAAGAGCTGCTAGATGGACGACAATGGCCCATGCTCAAGAGATAATCGCCCTTGCTCCGGCTAATTTTTCCTGAGTAAACCGGTGAGCTTTCTCCGTGAGTGGTGGCCCAGTTGTAACGATAGCCGCTGAGTTAATGTCCTGGGACCCACGCAGGTCAACGCCGGGAATGGCCTGAGGATTTGGTGGAAGCTGACTATAAGCAGCCGCTTAGTTGACTCGCCTGTTACCGGATTAACCACACGGTGATTTCTAACACGCGCGATTCGTCTCAGCCGTGTGCGTGTCGCTTTCTAAGGGAAGAAAACGTTCGGTGGTCACCAATTGTAGGGCGCTTGTGTTCGTACTATCGTTGAGGACTGAAGGGCAAATTAAATAACACTCGCCACGGAAACTGTTAACATTTATTACTAAACAATCGCCAAATACCTGGTCCAAAGCTCGATTGAATAAGAAACGTTCTGTATGCTTACTCGGCTCTGGTAGTCATCACGAACCAGGATTTGAGATATTGGAAGATGATAACGCTGAATATCGAGCCCCCTTACCAATGATGATGATAATTTTTCGAAAGGTATCCAATTGCCACCTGACTTTGTGCGTCAAAATGTACCACTCCCGAAGTGGGAAGTGCCCCCGACTCTCGACACGGATGGAGTGCGGGCAAATATATATCCATGTTATGAGAAAACCCAATTGTATCCCAAGGAGAATGAGGTGTATTGCCCGGAAGGATACAGAGGTTAGTGATGGTTTAAAAAACGAGGAATATCCAATCAGTTTACACAAAAATACGATCATATTTGGACGCCCAACTTGGATTATGGATTTCATATGTATCCGAACTTCTGTAAAAAGAATCTCGAACAGACGGAATTCTCCACAAAAAGATTTGTAAAGATGAGGCTAATCATAATTTCACATTTGCGTTCAAAGAAGTCTATCCGGATGATAGCACCGCGAATTTTCGTTTGAGGAAATACTTTGAAAAAAAGTTCGAAAAGGAAAAAGAAAGCTGCAATTAAATACGGATGAGACTATTCTCATGGCAGAAGATTTGGATGAAACTCAGTGCGTTGCTGGCGCAGCACCTCGAGACCGTCGAAGTTTATTCCCATCGAGGAGATCAGTGTTGCCAAAAATGATGGCTCCTATTGTCGAGGCTCCTATACAGCCGCGAAGAAGCGTTATAACGTTGAATCCGCAAGGAGGTCCACCACTTGATGACCAGCCGGTTTCGTTCCAGCAACGTGCAGCAGAGGCACCCGTTTCGAATATTGCCCAAGATAAAGCGGAAGCTCAGATAAGACAGGGACTTATTGATGAAAGCGGATTTCCATCGGTGCTTCGGAAAATAAGCAGCTTCAGCAGTGGCGAAGATACCGAAAAAGAGGATAAATTGAAGCAGGGGGCAACAGCCCCGCAAACTTTGGGTAGTTTGGAGAATGATTGCGGCCAGCGTAATGAAGTTTTACTGAAGGCAATGCTTACTGCTACCAAATTGAGTAATTTTGAAGATGATTGTGATGATGAAGATGTATTCAAGGCACTACAATGCTTCCCGCGGCTGACGAAACAAAGAGTTTCTATCCATCCCGTCCAAGATGAGGAGGACGAGGAGAAGGCGACGGACGCATTTGTCTTTAACGAAACTTGTTCCACGCAAACATTTAACTTTTTCATAAAATCTCAATCGGTAAGTACGCCAAAGCATTTGCGGAAGTTACAAGGTGTTTGCTTGCAAGAGCAGGAGCTTCCAGCACCCAGAACCTTGATGTCACCTCCAACACCACCCACTGAAAATGAAAACCAATTGAATATGACTCCAGCAAACACTCTGTTCCCGTCGAAACAATTGTCCATTATAATGGAATTGACTGAGACCAACACAGTGTCGTCTGGTACGAAATCAACGGCTGAAACTCATGATTTTGATTCGGAGTCATCAAAGTCGAATTACACGACGAAACCATCGAGTCTAGAGCAATGTCCTATGTTGGATCCCATACTTGAGGTTTCAGCTGCCCAGAAATCAAGAGAAGCAGGTCGACAATCGCCACAAGTGAATCGAGATGTAATGAAAATGACCGATGAAGAAGCGATGCCTGCTCTTATGATGTCTATGAAAGTTTTTGAAGATAAGACGGAAACAGTCCCGAAGATGTTGTTAACTAAACTTGGAAGTAATCCACCGCCGCCAACTAATGATGACGATTACGCGACTTTATTTACCACAACTCCTACAAAAGCTAGTCAGTTCCTGGCAGACAAGGTTAATCCATACGCGGTAAACGAATCAATGACTTTCTCTAAATTATCCGAGATAACTTTGCCAAAATTGGAATCCGGAGAGATTGTTTCGAAATTTGTTCCAGCGAAAGAACAAGTACAGCAAGGCTGGTATGAAGCAAGCTTGAAAAAGGACGGAATGAATGTAGATGATTGTGGTATGGCAAATGATTCGATCACGTTCTCGAAATTGAAAGGTCTCACCAATCCTGGCGGTTTGATGGATAAGGGCAAAAAGCAAGTTGAACCTGCTGAACAACGGCAGAAAGTATTTGGAGATGGGAGTTTCGACGATAAGTCACTTCTGGAAGCTTTCAAAACTTCACTAGGATCAATACATTTGAGAAATTTTAACCCTTCCGCGACAAAATTTGAGACTAGCGACATTAAGCTGGAATTCAAGGAGCCTGCTATGCCCAATGTGCCATCTGAAAATCTGACTATGTCGACAATGAATCTAATTGATGCGAAAAACTCCTCTATTTCAGAGATTCCATTTTTTCCAAGCACATCGCAGATTCAAGAATCGTCAGTGCATATAAAACAAGAACCATTTGAAGCCGTTTCTGGTGGAAAGATTATCAATCTTAGGAATAGTTCGACATCGTCTCAAGCTTCTTTGATACCGCAAACTCCCCAAACTTACGAAGCTTCTGCTCATGGCGAGAGAGGGCTAGGCGACAGCATTTGCGCTGGGAAATCTAACAGCCACCACGATAGCTCCTCGTCCGTCCAGGAACGATCAATATTGAGTCGATTTGCTGAAATCTCCCGTCGTCAATCGGAAAAAGTTGATGAATCGCTAAATATCGATTCTAGTCTGCATGCATCTAATATTGGCCATTTTCAGGAGGAAATACCTGGAAGTTACGTTTCGACTCACTCGATTCCTCTTCTTCGACTGCACATAACAACGCCCTCTCTTATCGCAAAACTGATTGAACAATTTTGTAAAAACGACTGCTTATGTTTCGAATGTTTGAAGTCTTTAACATGTAATTCAGCCACACTACAAGGATATTCCACACAATAAAACACATTACAAGTTCCTTTTTAATCGCTTAAACTTAAGCGATAAAATATAATTATTATTATAATTTTTTTATTTGCATTTTTCACATTCCATTACTATGTATATTGATCTGATTTTGCTTTTTTTCTTCTTTTTTTTCATGCTTTGCCTCTATATCATCTGATCCATTCGTACACAGCACAATTATCTCGCAACTGCATTTTTTTATATTTGTTTTCTATTTCATTCTTCAAATACTTTTACAAAAAAATATGGAGAAGCAAAAATATTACATTTTTTTTTCTATACAGGTTTTTTTTTCTTGCATTATTATTTCATTCTTTTTCCCTTCGTGTAAATTTCCGCGATGATGATGTTGTTAATCTACTGTGGGACACGAAAATACTATGATACATTGTTCTCCTTGAGCAGGACTTACTGAATAAAGGAATTCGATTATTAGGAAATGCATACAATGTTTGAATATTTTATTTAAGAACTATGACCTGATCTCGTCTATCCTTTTCAATTTTTTTTCTGTTTTTCATCAGTTGAGCGCGGACAATTAGTCAGGCGCACTCAAGAGTGTGTGCGTGTACAATAAGCCTGTTAACATTAGATTAAGTCGAACTCGAAGGTCCTTATTCTTGTAGTCATTTTGGGTTTATATTTGATGAGAGGTGTTCTTACAATATTTCTGGTTTTTTAGGTTACTTTCCATATTACTGTGATGAACAATTCCCTAACCGTGTGGATAGCGAAACCGAATTTTACTGAAATGTAATGCTCTCTAGCTAGTTGCCATCGCGATCCCGTCCGTTTTCGTGTGTATTGGCTGCGCTACGGCACCGCAAAATCAAATTTACATTTCTTGGAATATTTCTTGATAGTTCTGTTATTTCCTTCTCTAAACGTATTTCTCGTAGTTTTAAAGTAGCAAATGGTAAAATAGATATATTTATATATAATATATTAATAAAAGCAACGGAACATAAATATGGAAAATAATAACATTATCGACTGGTTTACTCCTTCAGGGCTACCTTAAAATTAATCATTTATACGCGCTTAATGCATAACGTGTTGTTTACTAGTTAAGTGTATTAACATTTCCATTTTTTTCTTGTTTTAAGAGAGAACATGACAATGAAATATGCCGTTTACAAGATACGGATTTTATTAAATTTCTATCGCTATTTACTTATAGAACTCTTACGTTTATACAAAAACGAATTGTGTATTGTTATGAATTAAAAACAAATCGTAACGAACCCATCCGCTTTAGAATTCAATTACGCTATGGTTACATTCACAAGGCTTGAGTGTTGTCAGAAGATTTCCACGCCCTCCGTCACTCGCCCCTCCCCCGGGGCGTTCATGCACTTAACAATGCGAGTATAAACACAGCAGCGTCTTCTCACGAAACTCGTCTTCTCTGTTTCCCACAGAAAAGTGTGTAGGCTTTAAAAGTACGTCGATCTATAATACGTTTCCTTACGCTAGACAAAGCTCGGACCAAGTGTAAAATTAGAGACACTAAAAAGAGTGCGTACCGGAACTAAAATTCAAAAACAAACACAACGTTCCGCTTTACAGTTGGTCGAGGTTTCAGTTTACATTGACGAATTCTTACTTAAATAACTTAAGAGGAGATTTTTAAAATCACATCATCATCGACTATGGCTACTGCTGCTGCTACTACTACAGGTATTGCTGTTGTTGTTAATCTTCTTATCGGCTTGCATGGCAATCGGCTTCTTTCGTTTCGTCGACGATTTTTTTGGTCCAGCTTGATAGTATTTATTGTTACTATTATCGTTTCCGCCACTACTGCTACTACTTCCGTACGAGGTAGTCATTATTGTTGTTGTACCGTTGCTATTGCGCCTATTGTTACCTTTCTGCGACTGTTGCCGGCCGGCATTCATATTTACAACGTTACTATTATTTGTACCACCGCCTGCCAGGACAGCCAACGCCAAGGTTGATGGAGCTGTGGTTTGGGAAGCCGCCGAACGTTGATGCGCCGTCGCCGCTACTGTAATTTGTGACGTGGGTGAAAGTGTTACAACAGTTTGCATTTGCGTCACGGAAGGTGGGGAGTTTCTCGTGTAGGCGACGACGTTCGTTCGTGGCTTTATGTATGGATCACAGGGTGAGTTTGTGTTGCGGGTTAAGTCGATCTGAAAATTAAACATGACACGTTAGCAATGATAGCCTTCAAACTACCGCTTCTTTTGAGGAAGGTATGATGGCAAACATGGACCCAATGTAGCAACTCCACTCAAAACAGGGTGAAGTGGACAAAACACATAATGCCAAGGGAGTGAAAGCTTGGGACAATTGACATCACAAAGGGATCACAACGATCTTACGTATTAGTTTACATCAAGTTTTAAGCTAATCGTGTCCTAATCCAGTTAGAACGAAAGCACATAGTCGCCTCTCCCTGGCAATCACTTGATTCGATATTCTCAGAAAAATAATGCAACTAATTGTGGTTATACGAGCAAAGTATGCAAAGTGCGCAGCTCTCACAGGTCTCAATAGTGTGGCTAGCCTTTATGAAATGCTTGAATATTCATCCTCAAATCGGCATGACATGGACATGAATCTGGACATTCGAAAAGGGGGACAAAGCGCTGTTCTAAACACGACTAGTTAGCTAGTAGCGGACGAGGGTGACATTTCGGAAAATTCAATTGTGACAAACAAAAAGCTGTAATTTGAATTTTCTTCTACTCACCATACCAGTCTGCGCTTGTACAAAGTGTTGATTTTCTTCGCCAATCGATTGCAATTCATCAGAGTGCATAGTTTGCTGTAAACCACCCGCATAAGGAAACGGATGCATTCTTATATCCGTACCTGCTGTCAATGGCACGCCAGTTGGCGATATGTCCCGTGAATTCGCATGCTGATCTGGTTCACTGTCTGTACTCTCCTCTCCCGTACTCGACACACTGCCACGTCGTCGATAGTTATCGTTCGTCACCGAATGCCCGTGCAGACTCGACGAAACCGGCGCTAAAGGATGACACAGCTCGTAGTTGGCTTTGATCCACCGTCGATAGTCAATCACCTCGTCCGTCACCAGTATTATTCGACCCAATATTGAATTCTTTGAACAATCGTTGGCTGTCGTGTTTTGCGGCGAAACGGCCTGTGATAATGTAACGTAGGCGTATTCAAATGCATGCTTGACCTGAAGGGCACCATACGATGATCTGCCAATATCGTTGCCGGGAGTTAGAGGATCTTCAATGCAGAGCAGTGACGGTCTATGGCCGTCGATCATCTCACGCTGAAGTTCCTCTTTGGGTATATACCGGCCGCCATTTTTTACACTTATTCCTGAAATATATAATGGAACCATCAGAATTGATATTTTCACAAGCAAATATTTATGCGAGGAGGTTATCAACTTACCAGTCTTCATATAATTAAATTTTCTGCCGTAGAGTTCAAAGAATTCCAGCAGTAAGACACCTAGATTTGCCGTTTCATGGTCTATTTGACGTGGATGCAATTGCAGGAAACTTATACACATTAATATTAACGAATACGAAGAAATGCCGCCTGGAATGAAATGGAAAATGTGAAAATCTAGTAGAAAATTAAATCCTATATTTTGGCAATGATTTTATAACGCAGCAGAAATTGCATCTCCTTTGCTCCTATCAAATTAATCACGTTCCAATAGAGGTTGAAAGACTTTCTTCACTGTGAAGGCTAGTTGGGATGACGACGATCCCGTCTAGTAACTGAAACAGGGATTTGAAAGATGTGGATTTTCAACATCCAACAATGATAGATAAAATTTTACTAAATAGCATTTAAGGTCTTAGAGTCAAATGACATAACTGACGTCATACCTTGCGATGCCAATGGTGTTATGAATTATTTTGGCACGACCACCACAATCCACCAAATGATGAAATCGGAACGACTGATTTGATGATGATTGATTGTAAGCTAGCAACGGAATGGAAAGATACTCTGCACCAGCCACAAACTTCGTCGAGCAAAGAAGCGACTTTACAGACAAAAATCACCAGGTCTGCGAACTCGGCAAGTGCAGGGAATAATCGCACCACGCGCAGAAGTCCAGTGAAATGACTTACTTAATTCGCCATCTTTTTTTCCGACGAAAAGGTGTTACGCAGCTCGAAGTTTACAATCTTTTCTTATTGCCCCTTTTCCGAACTCGAATTCGATTTCGTCTCTCCTTTTTGGTGGCCAGTTGAGGATCTGTAGTTCGATCCGTTCTAGATAATAGTCTTATTCCTCCCGTTTTGATGTTAGAAATTTCCCGGCGGCTGTTAACAGTGGAACTCGTTGTAACCCCCATTACTTTATTTTTGATATTCTGAATAGTTATTATAAATGTTCCGCTAGGGTTTGTCCTACCGGAAACAAGCAGAGCACCATAAAAATTCCTACGTTGTTAGCCAGTACAACTTGCAGGACCTTTCAAACCGCCATGCAGGAGCGAGGCTAGTTTATTCAATGCAAGAACAGCGAAAGTACGGAAAATTTCCAGCCTATCGACCTTTTCTTTTATTCTGCCTCCCTAGCACCATCGAGTTGGTGATGTTAAAGTTGTTCTGAATTCCAAATTCTTTCAGAACGTCAGTTACTGTCCTTAGCTGTAACCCAGAATCAATCAATCATTTTCGATAGCCTTGGCTGCAAATCAACACTTAGTCATTGTCCGTTGGCCTTTTTTGCTAGCATTTTCGTTGACAAGTTTCAGTACGTCCTTAGTAAGAGATTCCCTGGACGATCTTTTTCCAGCCACTCGGGTATAATGCGAAGGTTTGCCTGACGGTTGTAGGATGGCAGGCATTGTTTTGCCTCGAGACAGTTTTTAGCCAAAGGCAAATGCTTACCAGTGGATGAGACTTTGGCGTCAGCGGGTGGTGCCAAGTGGAACGCAGGGACGAGAGTGCTGGGGCATGCTTTGTCCATTAAGAAGTTGGTCTCGATTGGATTGATTCCCAATTGAATAAGCGGAGAATCTAGGTCTAGATTTCAGGTTTCCCATCGATGAATTCAGAGCGAAAGACGGTTGCTGAAACTGGGGGCGCCTGGTAACCAAAGTTCACCGTTCGTACTTTGGCTTGAGATTTGATTGCTGCTGAGGACTTTCCATATTGAGGAATTAAATTATCTTCAAGGGAACTTGTTAGAATGCCTGGAGATGCAGCCAAGTACCATCTCCAACGAAGTAATCATCACCATCTACCAACCAAAATGAAAGATGTCTAATAATTTGCAATCGCTTATGCGGAAATTTGGTTCTCACAATCTGACCCCTGAACTGGAAAAGGACGAAATATTGAGGATGGCCGAATTCGGCACAAATCATTTAAGTGAAGTTCTACTGAAACATCCCCTAAACTACCAGAAACTGAAAAAGAATGAGTTCGAGGATGCTATCCACCATCATGGATTTCTCGCCCTTTATCACAGCACCCGAGTTCACAAGTGTTCGGTTCCAAACACAGCGTCACGTCGAAACTTGTGATTGGTTTGCGTATCGATACTCATGGTCGTCTTTTCTTCGTAGTTGGGAGAAGGATGTTGGCCAGTGGCAAGTATTAGGTCGAAAACAGAGGTATGCAGGGTGAGGCTGTGCTTGGCTGTCCCCAATACTTTATCTCCAGTCAATTTTCCAACCTCAAGCTGCGAAGATTGGATTGGCGCCGACTTCGTCTGGATTTTGTTTTCATATTCTCCCTTTGTAGCATTTGATTGGATAATAGGGATTGCAGCTAGGTTCTGGATCCGGCCGCGCCCAATGGCACATTCTCATTTCATTCACGGATTCCAGGCAAAGAATAGTGGATTCTCACGTTTTCTTTCTTTGCGTTTTGCTTATTTATCCTATTCTGCGGCAGTGAAGGACTCTTTCCATGATTCTTCTATTGAGCACATTTTGTAGATTTGCCATTAAAGAGTTTTGCAGGATATTTGGGGTTGGTTTCCGGAAAGGAATATCCTCAAAGATCTGTTAAAAAGTTTTAATTTTTTTATATTAAGTTGAACGTAGGCTCATTTTCTTCTATCTCTCTTGTTGAGCATAGGCTAATTTTGGATGCTCATTCCTATTATATCCTTTCAAAATAAGGTAAATTTTTTACTCTGGAATTTCGAAGTACAATTAAACTTTACCGCTCGCAGCATCAGGTAACCTGACCTGCCCTGGTTGTCTGGAATCGGTAACAGTGGATACTCCTCAGTCCACTTTTCTTACCACCACATTTTTGTATTGCGTGAACACTGTAAATGGTCCGCCTTCTAGGCAACATCGAAGTATTTGATTGCCATGTTCGCGGCTAATACCTCACAATCGTTCAGTTGCATTCAATTGCTTGGAAAAGAAGCTCAACGGCTGTCAGATTCCTCCACCATTTGGTGAAAGGCAGCAGCTGCTGCGATGTCTGAGGCATCGACGAAGACATCTGCATCTGGCTGAGTTAATGCCAGGAGTGTAGTTTCCGCCAGCTCCGTTTGGCTAGCTCAAATGCCTGGACGGCTTCTGTAGAGCATGCAATCAGGTGCGAGTCTTTGGTCTTCGGCCCAGACAAGTAAGCGTTGAGGATCGCTTGATGTTGTGCGGCTTTGGACAAGAAACGACGATAAAAATTTAACATGCCCAAAACTCTACACAGATCCTTGACTGGGGGCACGGGAGCACATGGACCTCATGGATCTTGTCAGCGGTGTTCGCTAACGTGATTCAGCTTTGCTGACTCACCTACCGACAGTCGCTTGATAAGGGTGCCCTTCAACTTTGCGTCAGAACACGACAAGCCCAATCGACTCCTCATCCAAGCTGACGAGCACGTGGCGTCAGTAGTGATGCCCGCGAGCGCGAACTGCGCCTCCAACCCTGCGGAACCAATCCTTCGGTTTACGCCGCCAAAACGGTGGCATTCGGACCGCCACTGCGGATATGGGGGGTCCCGAAGGAGCCTGCAGCGTTGAACGAAGAATCCATCGAGTCCCACAACGAGTAGAAACATACTAGAGCGGGAAATCCAACAGCACCACGATTGTAGCGGAACTCACCCTCAAAACGGAACCACTCGAGCCCCAATATCAAGAGGAGATCACGAGATGCGCAAAATGCCTCAGCCTGCTCAACTTTATACTGAAAAAACTTCTTAGACAAAAACTGGGTCGGTGCCTGCTTTCAACTTCGATTCCACGGGTGTATTAAATTTAGTGTTGGGGTTGTATTTCCTTTAGAACTGAAATTTCATAAACCTTGGTCGACTTAATTGATCTCAAAACGGTGTTTGTGGTCCTCGTTTTATTTCCAAGCTTGGTTTTCGTTGCAATCGCAACTAAGATTCTTCGCTGGACACGTAGACAAATCGGCAAGCTGTATCCAGTGACAGAGGGAAAAAGTTGAAAATGCTTCTTCAGCTTCGGACTTTCTTTTCAAAACGGAGAACTTGCACACTTAATACAATTGCAACGATCAGATGAACACTGTGCGCTTATTTGAGTGTGTAGCTCGAATCTCAAAATGGAAAGGTCTCCATCATTCGTAACCTCCATTAGACAGGCCATGTAGAGCGTATGCTTGGCGTATGCTTGGCGTCTGCTTGTATGCCAAGATAGAAGGAAAGCGACCACCAGGAACACTCCGAGGCAGATGGAAGCACTCAGTAGACAGCGAAACTGGGGGAGCTACCGCATCCAGAGCAGAATGAAGACAAAATCCTCGGGAGATCAAAGACCGTTATCGGAGAGGGTACCGACAAAGCTTCAAATGGGAATAAGATCGTAATAATCATCGCACCGCACAGGACGGCAACGACTAGATGTTTACCTTTCTTACTTTACTTATCGTATCAATTACAATTTACAGATTCCAAAAGTTTATTGACAGAAAACTGATAACTGATAATAAGGTGAAATAAAATTGATGCCTTATCCATACTATCGTTGTATTATCTCAACCACTTTGTCATCATAATTGACGGGCCTTTACTAATTGGACAACGAGCATTATTCGATTTCAAAAATGTCTTTCCGAATGTTAGAATGGCTTCTTAATAAAAAAAAAATGTCGTTTTGGTGCCGGAACAACATAAGGGATATCCAAAAGGAAGCTTTCAAACTCTGGAATTTTCAATGCTATACAATCGGTGATTTAGTAATTGTCATATGCCGGAGAATCTAATGCAAAAACGTGGTTTATATAAAGGCGCAAACCATGGCGTTTTGGGCCGTGAATAAAGCTCCCTATCCACTTCTTCAATTGAAGGAATACGATCAAAATATCAGCAAGAAATTCGTGATCCTTCTAAATCCAATGCCGCTTATTGAGCCAATAAAAAAGACCGTCAGTTTTGAAAATGACAGGAGAATCTTAAAAATGTGTCTGTTTCCATCTAGCCTCTCACTCAGGAGTTTGAGGGAGTTGTTTCATCTGGATTATGTAAAGGGAGTGATAACAATGAGCATAAATACAGCAATTTCTTCTGCATATCTTTTTTCATCAAAATCGATCTAACTTACCTGTAAAAACTTCATTGAGATCACGTTGTAATAAAAATTGCTTTAGGACTAGGACCAATTTCGATAGTACCGGGTACATTCGCTTATACTCCTTTATTAATTCAGCCGATCGTACTCCCGATTGCATATTAAATGATATATCGACTTTAACTTGTGTGGCACGATCTGTTAATTTGATAATTGGAACGGATGCTTTGTCAAGGACTCGCACCGTATTTGCGATTCCTCGCTCAATTAATTCAGTCTCAAGTGTACGAAGTGGAAGTTTCTCCCATAATCCGATTACAACCAAATCAATATCAGACGTTGGTAAGAATAAACCTGTGCGAAATGAACCGAATATTTCGACACGGGCATTTGGCCATAGCTTGTGAACAACATCTTCAATTCGTAGTACGACTTCGTTGCGTAGGGCATGTTCGGCTGGTGTTGGAAGGCTATATTGATAGAACTGTTCGATTTCTGTGTGTAATCTGAAAATAAAAATTAAAAAAATTATGTTAATGTTTCCTATAAGATCATTTATAAATTCATATGTTAAGTGGACTAAAAGAATAAGGCAGTTCCATTTGATATTTTGTCCTTTCATAGCTCAAAACCAACGTACTCATCATCTGCATATAAATCCCCGTTAATTCCGGATAACCTTCTACGAGACAGTCTAGGGCATTTTAGGCACGAAAGCAGTGGTTTCCAGCCTAGAATCCATGTGCTCCCTTGAAATAAGGGATCTGGATTACCTCACGAATATGAAAGAGATGGAAGAGGCGATTAAAAGGGATTGCCTGGATGTGAACAACCTTAAGCTGGGAGTTATGCCTGCCAACTCCTAAGGACAAAAATTGGCCACTGTTACTATCTCCGAGAAGACAGCGAGCCAAATTCTCCATTGCGGTCGAGTGGATTATTTGCAGAATAAGCCGAAGGACAGTTCCAACCCGCTGTTTTAAGTGCTGGTCATACGGACATATAGCAGGGGCTTGCAAGGGGCAAGACAGAAGCACTTTGTGTTACAAATGTGGCGAACCCGCTGTGTCCTTTGCAAGGGCCGCGGTCTGCAGAAAGAAAGAAGATATATTTGGCACTGCTGCGATCTGGGTGAGAGATACGATTAACTTGCGAGTGCGGGCCCACGGTCGAGGAGACGGCTTCGTTTGGGTTTGTTGTGCGGAAGTGATGCTTTTCGGCGTTTACCTCATACCGAACGAATCTATACAAGCCTATCGGAAGAGGCTCGCCGCCTTGGAAGACGAGATTTTAAACACGGAATTGAAAATTTTAGTCACAGGAGATTTTAACGATAGAGCCCTCAAATGGAATATGCCTCAACCAGAATTTCGAAGCATACAGATTCTAGAATTGGACTTATTGTTCTGAATATCAGTAGCACTCCGACATTCCGACGCTCTGGTTCCGAGGACACTATCCCTGAAGGCACCCGTCTGGCGATGTGAACAGAGCCATTGGGCCTCGGATATAACCTGGTTTACAAAAAACTCGGTGTTCATCGATCACCCTGTTCTATGGAAGCAGCGAAGGTGGAAGAAACCGTGTAGGCACTTTTTACTGTATACCTCATCCAAACTGACGCTGTCGATAAAGGCGTGAACACTGAGGAACGCCCACTCTTCACTGCAAAGGACGTAAAGGAGGCGGTCCTGTCTAGGAAATACAAAAAACACCAGGACCGTATGGTATTCCCAGAGAAATGTTGAAACTCGTACTAAATACTACTCGACGCATTCAATGCATATCTGCCAGCGGTTGTTTTTCCCTCCCGCTGGAACCTTGCGAGAATTATGCTGATAAGTACAAACGCGGCCTTGAGGCGCCTTCAGCGTACCGTTCGCTCAGTATGTTGGGCACACCGGGGAAGCTGCTTGAGAAGCTGATCAAGCCATGACTGACTGACGCAATACGTGCTGCGGGGAGCGATCCACAATTGATGCCATTGAGGAGGTGTTCCAAGCGGTAAAACTGGCTGAGGCACACAATCGCCACTGTCGGCGAGTGGTGCTCTTTGTGACCCTCGACGTAGGCCGAAATGAACTTGATGAAATGGTTCAGGAAAACGACAAAACCCGTTACTCTCATCCGGCCGCTTTCAGTTGCATATTCAACAGATCCTAGCGGTGAATTTTCCAAGAAAATGGATTCCATGTTTTTGCGGGGAAACAAAAAAAGGGGGAATGGTATTGCCAGAAGCGCCTACACTGACGGCAACGGTTACGTTGGTCCCTCGCTCACTTACGGTAAAAGAATTAAGTTTGGTCCCTTTCTGTGTGACCACTTTCTTGGGAGGGATCGGTACAGTTGAGCAGTCACTTTCGGCGATATTCCAGATTCGGTGTTCCGGAAATTGCATCTCCTCCAAATAGCTTTCAAATTAATGAAAAAGTCGGCCACCGATTCTCTGCAAAATCCTTTTTATCATTGCATACTGGCTGATTGTCACTTCCGCAAGCATATATTGGGATGGCGGCCCATGAAGGTGTAATACCAATCCGTGGTCGGTTTACCAGCTCCCGTCCATCGTTCCGACATCGCACACTTTCTTCCATATTCGTAAGCCAGGCTACGAATATCATTGATGGATAGACCATAATTCATTTTCGCTTATTTCACATCGTACAACACCAGTTCATTTTCCTCAGGCGAATTAAATATCTAAATCGGGAAAAATGACCAATTAAACATGGGCGGATCATACAAGAACGAAGAAAAAAAGAGATTTTAGTTTAAAATTAGGAAAACTACCGTGTTTCCCCAAGACTGGCAATTAATTTGAAAAAGAAAACTAAGCCCTTCGTCATCTGTAACGTTGGTAAAACTGCGCGTTAAACTTCTTTAAATGCCGTGATAAAGTGGAGGGAACCAACTCGAATCTTTCGCTAGCCGGACGGAGCGAAATCGGATAATCGCCTTTCACCAAACCGCGATCGTTATAGGGTTGCACCGATCGTGGAAAAATTGAGAGAGGGGCGTCTTCGATGGTATGGTCACGCAATTCGCGCTAACGAGAATTCACCTGTCAAGATTAGTTTTAACATTGAAGTCGTTGGTAAACGACCAAAAGACAGGCCGAAACAACGGTAGCTTGATACGCTGGATGGAGTTTTAAAAACCTCGAAATTACATTCAGATCAGGCATTTGATAGAGTCAAATGGTGAAACCGATCACGACTAGCAGACCCCGCTTGTGAACGGGACAAAGACTAAAGAAAAAGACCAAGCCTGCGTCTTACCCCATGTGTTTTCTATTAAAAACAAGGTACTGCCAACAGAAACAGTTGCCAGTATGTGGTTCTGTTAAATTTCGATGTACATACCAGATATCAACAGGGTTGTACATCACCCCACTTCACCCTACCGCCTCGAAGCTAGCTGAAATGGTGATCAGAGGAGTTATTCCGATCGCCCTCCATTCTGCCCAGCGGTGAGGTTGACTGTTACCTAACCCAGTTGCTTAGCGGACATGAGTATTTTCAATCTCACCTGTATACAATCGCTAAATCACGGTACAAGGGCGTGATGGATAATGCCTGCCACACCTTTTTCTTCTACTGAAGGTGGGAGCACCATCGCCTTTCGATGGAAGGTTACCTGGCGTCCTCGGATACCATTTTGAAGTCATGTTGCAGAGCGAGGACACGTGGAGCCGAGTGGCACGTTACACTCAAGGCATTCTTAATGTGAAAATGAGAGAGATGAATAGGAGAGATGCCTGAATTCACGGCGTTTTGCTCCTATACTGAATAGGTTTGGCCTGAGGTAATGTGTTAAATGGTCCCGAGTTAGAGTTCTAGACTCAACCCAGCCAAAGCCACCATAGTACCATTCACTAGGAAGGGTTAGCTTGATCACCTGGTAGCCATAAGATTACATGATTACAGAAAACGAGAAACAGAGGTCAAATATTTGGGAATTACGCTAGACCAAAAATTACTCTGGAAGACACATGTCGGAAAGCCACGAGGGCTCTGATGACTTTTAGGTCCATAGCAGGAAAAAAATGGGGTTGCAGCCCGAAGATACTACTTTGGATATATACTGCAATAGTAAGGCCAATGACTACCTATGGAGCGGTAATCTGGGCAGAAAAAACCAAACTCAACACACAAGCCAGGGAATTACATAAGCTCCAAAGACTGGCTTGCGTGTGTATCAGTGGAGCAATGAGGACATGCCCAACGGCATCCCTGGAGGTCCTTCTGGAATTAACTCCTCTCCATTTGCTGCCTAAATCGAAGGAAGATTGATATTCTTTCTAGGCGGTATCCCGAATTACCGGTACCAACAGGGTTTACTTCGATAAGAAGTTAACATGTTGGAGTAACCAGGCAAACTGGGAGAGCGTGGCTGCGAAATACGGCTTAAACCAGGAACTGATTACTTGGTACATTGACGGATCCCTCACAGCAGAGGGAGCGGGTGCCAGTGTGGTTGGTCCAAGGAAAATGTACTTCGGGCCAATGGGCAGGTATACTAGCATATTCCAGGCGGAAATATACGCCATAGACAAATGTGCCTCCTGCAAAGCAACTACAGGGGGCAGAACATAGCTATTCTCACCGATAGCCAAGCAGCGAACAAGGCACTTAGGTCCAACCAGGTGAACTGTAAACTGGTATGGGAATGCCTTGAGAGACTCAATACACTCGGCTCGTCCAACAAGGTCTGGATATTTTGGGTTCCAGGCCATGCTGGGGTGGAAAACAACGAGGCAGCGGACGAACTAGTCGCAACGGGGCAGTGGACGAACTAACCAAGGGAGCAGGGACGCTTTTACATGAGCCAGAACCCTTCTGTGCAATCGGAAACGGTTTCATGGCTATGACTCTAAAAAATTAAGAGGAACGGTTGAGGGAACTATACTGGCCGGGCCTACCAGGGATGCAAGGTGCTTATTGGGATTGCTTAAACATCATCCAAAAGAACCTCCGAATCATAGTGGGAATTCTCACTGGTCACTGTCGGCTGAACTATCACCTAGGGAAGCTAGGGATATCTACGGACACTGCCTGCAAGTTTTGTGGGGAGTGTGACGAAACCTCTATACACGTGTGCAAAGCAGGTCGAGGTATCTGGGAGAACACTTAATATCAGTTGCAAAGTTGAAAGATCTAGAAGTAGGGAACATACTAAAGTTCCTGGCGGTTATAGGCTTGCTTGGGATACTATGATCAATAGGTACACTACGCGGTGCGACTTTCCCTTAACAGAATATTAATAATAGTCCTAGACGCTTCAGGGTGTGTAGTCTATCTGAGTCAAGTCCGGCACTTTGTGCGTAAATGCATTTCACCTCCCTAATCAAAAAAAAAACTAGCAACGATGATAATTCTAAGCCAGCAAAAGGCAATGTGTGGCTCTTTTTCATTTTTCAAATAGCACTAGGCCTACATGGAATTATTCTGTTATTAAAAACTATTTTAGGCAATAACGAAATTTGTCGTCTCCATGACAGATCTTATCGAATGCCATGCACACAGAATACATAATCAATTTTCCAGCCTTAATCACGAAACAATAGAAATCCAGCATTTTTTTGTATGCTCAAATTACGCAAGTAATGCAATCTTCAAATGGTAATCGATAAAGAAGATTAGATAATCTTATTTTTTTCTTGTAAAATCAAAACATTGTCGGGCACTTGAAAATGTGTTTTCATGCGTTTAAAAATAGACTTCACTGAAAGCAATTTTCCTGAATATTTATTGCAAATGAAGCGTGTTTACCATCCGCAAAAATGAGATGATCTTCTCATTATTTCATCATAGATGTTTTCGTATCAATCGTAGGAAAAAACTGTTACTTTTTTAACATTAGGCTGTGATTAGACCTGTATGTCTGTATGCATGGAGTCAAGTAAATTATTAATACGACAAAAATGTGGTCAACATTTTAAAGGTAAACTGATGATATTAGAGGCACATTAAAAAGTTGATGACCCTGTGAGCAAATCACAAATGGTAATTATAGTATTAATGCGTTTGGGTATTATTTAGAAAATGGAATTCCAGCTTGCGTGTAGGATCCAATTGAGCTGTACCATGGATTGCACGAATAAGTATGTAAAACAGGCAACGAGTCTATCCAAATGAGAAGATAGGGAAGTGACTCCCAAAATTGGCAAGCCAAGTATTTAAGCTTTTTTTCATTGTCTACCGTTTATCAATCTTCCATGCCTACTGTCTACGTGAAACTTAGATGGTCATATTTCAAAATTGAGACGATCTTGTAATCAGAGATAGAATACGTTTAAAACTTGCAAAATCTCCATTAGCAAAATTCAAGGATATTTTTGACCAGCTCCCATGCTAATTTATGTAAATTTATTAGCGACATGCTAAAATCTTGAATTTTCGTCGGGTTTCCATACGGATTTTGAATGTATACGACCGAATTCCTCTACTTGAAAAAAATATTCATCGTTGCCACTCGATTGTATTCTTATCTCCAATTAGCATGTTGGCATCTTGGAAAGAAGAGAGAGAGTCCATTTTGTGAAGTTCACCGTTGTCGTTTTCGTACAAATCGTATAAATGCCTAATTCACTTTCATACACAGCTGGGTGGGTTTTTTTGCCCGACATTTAAGCTAGGTGGCAACGAAAAACGTAAAATGTGTCATGTGTAGATTAAACATTCACGTGATATGTGATTTTAGCAGAACCGGTTTATTAACGTCATTTTTGAGGGGCTTTATACATTGGTACGAAGCATCGTAGCCTCAGTACTGTTCTTTAATGAAAGATGATTCTTGAATAGCATC
The DNA here is from genome assembly GCF_905115235.1 of Hermetia illucens. Lineage (NCBI taxonomy): Eukaryota > Metazoa > Arthropoda > Insecta > Diptera > Stratiomyidae > Hermetia > Hermetia illucens. The sequence continues at coordinate 8,625,648 of NC_051852.1, forward strand.
TTTGAAGCTTGGAGCAACAACCATTCCGTCAATGAATATTCGTCTTGCCATTCAAGAACCATCGAACCACAATTTTCTCAGAATGAACTCCAAACAATTCATTAAGTGCTGATTCGAACACGACAAGCATTCTAAATTTATATTTGTCGTGTTTCAATCAGTCGAAATTTCAAACAGACGAAATGTGAAGAAAACGCGATAAAGAATGAACCCGAAAAAATGATAACAGGAAGCCAAGCGAGTGAATGAAAATTGTTTGCAACAAGTTTATTTTTGTCACACACATTTGTCGTCGCTGGTTGGTAATTATCACGTAATATGAGCACGCAAAGTAAATGTATATGTAACCAGCAGATCTATTATCAACAGAATGTATGACGGAATATTTCACATTTTTTTGCCATTGATGGGAATAATTAGGAATTGTAAGGCCCAGAGAGTTGATAGGCATCGCAGAACAAGGAGCATTCCTACACCAATAACGAGCCCTAGATTTCAAAAAAATACAACCACCTTCGAAGGTAGCCGTCTAGCGATTACATCCCATAAATTGGAAACCTTGGACGCGATTTACTATCCACCTCGGTTAAGTCCTCCTCCATCTGTTCCGTAGCACTCCAGGATTCAATTCTTGAACTCAACATGATCGAGCTCTTACACCTTGCGAAATGAGATACAGTCACAATTGCATCAATCTTCATGCCTTTTCCTTCAATTCTCCCTTCTTCGCATGATCTGTATACTTTTCGGGGAATTTTCCGTTCAAACGTATCATTCTGTTTTCTCGACGCCTGTGTTAACATTCACGATCCTCATTGACGCAACAGCGCAAAGCGTGTTAGTATCTACTAGGTGCCGAACTAGGCACTCTCTTCTTATTATTGAGACTTACTGGTCTACCCATTCAACATTGAATCCGCCTATCGTGATGTGCTCCCTTAAATAGATAGTTGTTTGTTTCTGGGCCTCTTCCATATGTCAACCAATCTTAGTTTAGTCCTTGGGAAGTTTCAACTTGATTTTTTCATATGTTCAAGCTTAAGCTTTGTCAAGTGTCTATCGCTGGAATATTTTTGCCACTGTTGCTCCTTTTAATTAATCAATCCTAGAAATAAATTCACATCAATTTCTTTTAATCCATAGATTTGTAGATTAATCAGAACCACTAATGTTACCTCTCCACATCCTGAGGTATGCGATTTTTTTCATCAAACAAATAGTCAAAGCATAATTTTTTTTGCATCTCAAATAAGGGAGGGTGGATATCATTCGCCGCTGTGGGGCGTCGTCTTGATTCCTGAAACATCTAAGGCCGTGATTGTTTTGAAAAAGGCAGGATCTCACTGGGCCAGATCTTCAGAATCAGCTGATAATGTTTGCGAGGGATAGCATCTCGCTCACCCTACAATCAGAGATCTCTATAAGTTGAAATAATAAAAACTTGTTGTTTCTTTTTCGTTGGTGTGGGTATTTATTCTTGCAAATACCGATATTTCGGGAACCACTTGTTCCCTTCATCAGTGCAAACAAGTTTCCACCTAGTGTCCACGGCCTGGGCCTGATTAGAATCGGATAATCGCAAAGAAACTGTCTGAGGGTATCTTTCTTTTCTTCGTAACTTGGGCAATGTGAATGACAAGGTATGCAAGATCTGGCGGCATGGTCCATTATGGGTGAGTCCCTCGTGCAAAGCGCCATACTCACATACGCATTTATAAGCGCCTATCAAAAAGGACCCGCAATGGCGTCTTGTTAAAGGAGGACCAAATCCAAATAGATTCCAACCTTCACAGTCGCCAGCGAGGCGTCAACTGCATCCACCGAAGAACCTAACTACGTCTTGCCAGCCCATCGCCCTGCTCATTCCCTCTATGTTCCTATGACTAGGAACCCAGAGGGGGTGTGGAGGGTGTGCCGCCCAAACTGTTCAACGCGTCCATGTATTGCCGCACCAGCCTGCCAGATGTCTTTATACAAGTTCAAAGTGTTAATGACCACTCAGAATAACTATGATGAACTTGGTGCCCGGATCACGTACCTCTAATCGACTGGATCGCCAGTATGTACCCTGGTGAATCTCGGAAAATCAGTGTGGTCTCACAAAACAACAGGCTCAAAAAACTCATAATCCACATGATCGAATGAACGCGAAAGAAATGCACAAAACTTCCAATCCCGGGAAACTCAAATAGAAGATTATATCTATTTGGAGCCTCAGAAAATGATTTTATAAGGATCTTTCTGTAAGTACTTTTATAAACTATATACCAATGGATTAAGCAACGTCTCCCGATTAAAAAATTGTACTATTGATAATTTTTCTCGTCGCATGAATAAAGCGAGTGTGGTAGTGCTAATTACATGCAGGCACCCGCCTGGAATCAGAACTTTTAACTACCTTCTTTTCTACGGAAATGACCTACACCACCTAATTGCTAGAGGGTTAAGTAGAACAGGCACTCGGTAGAAGAGACCGTCTACTCACAGGTCAGATGTTCCATTCAAATAAACAAATCAAATATATAAACACGGATAAGACGTCTATCGTCTGGTCTTCAATCGATTATGGCAACGATTGAAGGCCAGCCACTACAAACTGCAGCCGGCATAGCTGACATCATGGAAGCATCGTTAGACGTACAAAAATTCTCTTCTTCAGCAGCAGAACCACGCAGTTAGTTCAACAATTGCTAAACCAACTCGCAGGGCGGCGAGAAGAGGTACGAGCAGTTAAACAACAGATTCACTCCGGCAATTCATCCAGACCGAAATTTCAACGATCTCGGAGCAGGACGCGTACACTGCGCAACTCCAAAACTCTTCACCCTGAAGGTATATGTAGATACCACTGGAGGTTCAATTCCAAAACCATGTGATTGGCCTTGGGAGAATACGGATGGCGATACGTTTCATCCCCAATACAACGCCTGCCTATGTCCGATTGAAACACGAAAATACGGTTGCCTATGGGTACAGACGCCGATATAAACCTTATCCGCGCTCCAAAAACAAAGTATCATATAAAAAGAGACGTTCTAAGGCAGCCACGCAAGGTCAACAGTAGCAGCAACTGAAATTATCACGTAACCAAGAATTGGAAGCAATGGCGCCAATACCTCAAGAGAGAGTGGATTACATTGCATGACATAGCCAGCAATGTAATATCCGCCCCTCCTTAATGTGTGACCCATCTACTGCTATTTTCGCCTTCCGATCACAACGCATACCGGTGGAAAAATTGAGAAGTTTAGATGCCCTAGCAACAGATCGAATCGTGTAAAAGGTTCCCGCTTTCTTCCCCATATACTGGTATTGATTTTGGAGTCTTAAGAATATGATATCTACTATTTATTTTATACTCATAGTCTCCCCCTTCTTTTGTAATTCTACCACAAGTCCCCTTCCAAATTAATGTTGTCACTATTACTTTTTCCACATCAAAGGGAATTTGACTGATCATAACATGATTTGGCAGTCAATCAACAGAAATTGCTACATCAAAACAGAATGGCAAATAAGATTCCGTTATTGAAGATTCTTTTACAATGTTGGAAATTTAAAATAAAAAATCAAAAACATTTTTTTTACTCATTGAGGTATTGGTGCGAGTTTGTCCTTATTCCCTATTTCAAAGGATGAAAACTGACCCATCTTACATGTCCCCGGTTCACATACATATATACAGGGTAGATAAAAAGAAAGGCATTACTTTTTGCATGAACTAGGGAAGCTCAGGTAAGTAAATCATTAGACACGTGCTTCTGATAAGTCAAAAACTGAGCTGTAATAGGACGATTGACTATCAATGAAGTATTCGTTTTTTTGTTTTCAACGAAACCTCATTAAAATCGGTTCAATGTCCGTCTGTCAGTCATACGCACTTTTCCCAGAAACGGTTACACCCATTATGAAATTTGGTAGTTGGAAGTGTAAACCCCTACACATTAAGTGAGTGCTGCTAGCCACGTTGAAATTAAAGGAGTGTCCCTCTACACGTAAAAGGGGTGAACATTTTTTTTCACCCACCCCCACCATTTTTCTTCAACTTAGCCATATGGGATATCAAATCAAAGTTTTCGATTAGGACTTTTTGAAATAAATATTAGTTTTGACATTGGTTGCAAAAGGTAGGAGTCTGAAGGACCCATTCTCAGAAACTAACCAAAACTGCAAAAGCATATTTCCGGGAAGACGATAAATTCTAGGTAAGGGTTGCTTGAAAAAAATTGATTTTTTGGGGATGCAGCAATTTTTATTTAATAATAATTTTTTTCGTAGCATTATATTATAGCATTGTCGAAGAGAGGTCAGAGTAAAATTGAGGATTAACATCAAGAGGGAAACCGTAGACCGGCATGTGAGCATTCGCTCGATTAGCCAGGAACTGGGTATAGACCATAAAACCGTTTGGAACCATTTGCAGAAGATTGGATTCCAAAAAAAACTGGATGTTTAGGTGCGACATGAGTTGTTGCAAAAAATCTCTTGGACCGAATCAACGTCTGCGATGCACTGCTGAAACGGAACGAATTCGACCCATTTTCAAAGCGGATGGTGACTGGTGATGAAAAGAGGATCACGTACTATAATCTCAAACGAAAAAGATCGTGATCGAAGCGCGGCGAGCCGCCCCAAACCCTCGCCCAAGCCCGGATTGACAGCCAGAAAGGTTTTGCTGTGTGTTTGGTGGGATTAGAAGGGAATCATCCACTATGAGCTGCTGAACTATGGCCAAACCCTCAATTTGGTCCTCTACTGTGAGCAACTCGACCGCTTGAAGCAGGCAATTGACCAGAAGCGGCCAGAATTGGTCAGTAGGAATGGTGTTGTGTTCCACCAGGACAACGCTCGGCCTCACACATCTTTGATGATCCACCAGAAGCTGCGGGAGCTCGGATGGGATGTCTTATCGCATCTACCGTATAGTCCGGACTTGGCACCAAGTGATTACCATCTCTTCTGGTCCATGCAAAACACTCTTAGTGCTACTAAGTTCGCCTCAAAAGAGGCTTGCGAAAACTGGCTGAGTTTTTTGCAAATAAGGAGAGGGGTTTATAAGGGGGGCATAATGAAGTTGCCTTCTAAATGGCACCATGTTTGCGAACAAAACGGCGCATATTTGACTTAAATCGGATAATTCTAAGTAACGTCAAATTTCTATCACAAATACGACACTTCTTTTTCCCCAACCCAATAGTTCAGTAATTTTTATATTTTTTTAAATATTTACAAAAAAAAACAAGTGGTACTAAAGTCTCACCGTTACTATTATCCTCCTAACTGATAAAAAATGATTGCAAATTTTCATCTGCACTAAGCAAATCACACCGTTGACCGAAGTGATTGTTGCGTCGGGATCTTGATGTCCTGCTCTAGGTTCGATTCTGGTCATAGTCATGGATGTTTATGATTGTTGAAAAGGAGGATGCTCGTAGTACATCTGACCTATTAAGGTTGCCATATGCTCTCCTTATAAAGTTGATTTGGAGGATGGTAGCCTGGGCTTTGAGCTTGAGTTCTAGGCAGAAAAAACTCCCACAGCTTCGTATTGAACAGGGTATGACAATATTTATCCCCTCTTCTATTACATGGTTTCCCAGCTCATATAGACGATATAGCTTCTTTTACAATGGTTTGAAAATCCCCCATAAAAAAATAATGAACAGCATTTGACACTTCTTACTCATCATATCTTCCGATTTACCTGATAAAACGAAATATAAATGAGTTTTTGTCATTATTATCATTTCCTGATATCTGTACGTAAAAAAAAATATCCTTTCAATGCTAATAATATAAAAACTGGAATATGTTCACCATTAAAATGGGAACTTAACGACCAAGTATGCTTAAACTTCACATTTTAAGAAGAAAGAGACAACTTTTGATTTCCTGTTTAGCTAGCTCCGAAAATTTGAATTGATTCAACCGATAATTTGGAGCTTTGGACTGTTTGGAATATCTCAAAATGATCCATTCAAATAATTAATGCAGTGCGAAAAGTCGGAAGACCGAAGCAAATAATACTTATAATTCGTTCTAGTCAGTGAGCATACCATTTATGTAAATCGGTTTGCTATAGATGATCGCACAATCGCGATCCAGTCGATCATTATCGCTGATATTGTCCAGTGACATGTTATGCCAGTGATAAACTTACGTAGCACATGTGAAATCCAACCCGCAAAAAAAGCTTCTACACGAGAGGATGATGTAATCAGCTCTATGTATGATAGCAAGATTGAGAGAGAAAAAGCATGATGAAAGCCGATAGAATGTTCCTTCACTAGTACACCCACTATCAACTGCTTTCCGCCTCTGGCCAGTACTAGTCTAAGTCGCCTGTAAACGACCATGCCCCGAAATTAATCGTGATAATCATCAGATGCGCGCAACAAGAATTTAACCTTCATCTCCGACGTATTTTCATGTATTTAGTTATGCACGCTATTTGGGAATTGGTTTTATGTGTAAACATCTTTCGCAACACGGCTAGTCTGTCTGTAGTTTTGTGTTTACGTCGAGTCTTTGGCGAAGGGAACCACACGTTCAGTCGGACTTCCTTCTTCATCGTCTTGAACCGGTGGCATTTTATTCATGGCTGCTTGTAACCGAATGCCGGAAAGTATCATCTTCACCAAACCCCTATCTCCAACATACGCATTACTCATGCTTTCAATCTAGATATTAGCGAGATCTGATCGTAGATCGGCTAGATCATTTGCCGCACTTTAAATTAGCATCAATCGTGGCCATGACTGAGCGAACTGTCTTACTATTTTCATTCTTAGGTTGGTGTGCATTGAAGCTAATATGGATGAGCTTCTTATATTGAATGTTTACGGTCGGCAAGCCAAGACACAAAGTGTAATTCTGTTGTTTTATTTTCGATCCCGTCTAACTCTTCAAGTCGATAAAATCCAATATGAAGATGCTTGATAGACTCGCATATATAATAATGGCCCATTCATTATACATCTAGAAAGATAATTGGTCATTTGAACTTTTGTTTCGTCATTTCGGGTTGTTTCCAAATGGAAAATGGAGAAATTACAATGTAATGATGTCATGTTGTGCATTTCAAGTGTTATTCTCCATTTTCACGATGGTTATCAACTTTTTAAATGAAACCTAACTGAATTTTGGTTAGGCTGGACCTAACGATATTAGCAATGAGAAAACGAACGAAGACCAGTATTGTAGCACCGAAAGATCCAACTCAACGAATAGATTGCATATCATCACATAGAAGAAATTCATCGTGATCAGTTATTTCGCTCGGCAGGCTAAAAACCAGATTTCCACAAGGCTGAAAACAGCGGATCAGCTAAGGAATCCAGTCATCTCCTCTTAGCAAGAAACGCGATTGCTATAAAGTTCGTTATAGATAGCTCGAAAATACAACTCCAGCCAAGCCGAAGCTCAAATCTCTTGATAACCAGATAGACCACTGTGGTATTCAGGATGAAGTGAACTCAGTAATATTCAACAGGAAAAAAACAATAACCTGCGGCCACTTTCCATGATTTATATAAACACATGAAAAACTTAGGTCTCCAAATCTAACGGACACCATTCACTTACGAAATCCAGTTGCTTCAAGCGAACGCATCTGTTGAATGGAAAAGGATGGGACACCAACAACTCAATCATCTTAGTTCCAAAAATGTATGATATTTTAACTGCAATGTTGACAAGCCTGTCCGGTCCACGGTAGGAAATATGGGGAATAGGCACGGCAGTCGAAGTAGAAAATTTTACCTCCTTTATCAAAAAATACAGGTAACATTTGTAAACAATAAGCACTGTGCTCCGAATGGAAGAAACTGGTCTTACTATTCAAATTTTGAGGTTGACACCTTGTTCGTGCGGTGTTTACTCTACTCCGGATCCCCTGTGATCTCAACATCTTCTTGATTAAGTTCCTTTAGGCTTTGACTCAGGAGCATTCATTGCTCTAGATCTAAGGATAAAGCGATTTCCGTCCCTCCCGCTCAAACCGAGTTCAGTGAGATTTTTCGTACTGGACCCTGCCTTTGCTGCAATCCGCTGTATAATCCTTCCCGACTTTCAGAAAACTGCAGTCATATCAAGACTCACTCTTGCCGCTGGCCAATGCATGCATGCTAAACATCAACTAGCCCGGTGGCATGCAAGGCAATCGGATGTAACCGCCTTCCCCATGAAATCAGATACATTATCTATCCTACTCCACACCTCATGCGTTGAATACCTATGATCTTACAGAGATTTATTTACATCAACCTGATTTACTTGTATTTTCAGCTTTTCAGCACTGAACTGGGTAAGTGATGCGTTTTTTTGCGTCAGTACAACGCGCTAAGTTCTAAGGCGAGAATGTCGACTTGGATCATGCTCGCCCTGATAGTAGTTGTCTCATCTGAAGTAGTTCTAAACGCCCTGCAATACTCGAAGCTATCAGCCAGTAAGTCGAACTCATTTGCTTTCCTCTATGAAGGTGTAGACTGATCACCTGGGGTAATCATATCGCCCTTCTTATTGCCCATCTGTAAGCTCCAACTCCGCGGTTTACATCGGGAGAGTCCCGTAATTGTTTGAAGTAGGTTCCTTTTCCATTTTAAGCAATACCGCGTTGTCTATGTACCTTCTGTCGATCATTGCTGCCGGGTTTGCCCGCATAAAGGCTGATTTTAGTGCCGTGTATGTGATGCACGGGGCGACATCTGTCATAACAATAGATATTGCATAGCCGTTTATGGCTTTGCACATCCCAGCGGGAACCAAAAACAGGGGTTCCTTAAAGATTCCTTTCAGATTAATAGTAACGGATCTTAAAGGAATCGCCACGTGAAAATTTCTCTATCGGAAGCTTGGTAGAAGCAACACTCCTGGCAATAGATCCATGTGTGCTCTCCCAGGAAGTGAGGATGCATACAAGATCAATCTTTCGGACGAGTAAAGAGGAGGACATCAAAGTAGTGGCGATATAAGACAACCTTCACGCCTTTGGGTCATCCTGCTAAGCAACGCGAAGCACTAATAAGGACTTGGTAATCACAACCAGAACCCCGGCCACAAGTATTAGTTCAAAGGCTAACCAGCAAATTCAATAGGAGCTTAATAGTATCGAAAAAAAATTGCATGTGCAGGTGCTACTAGGGCTCTACAGTCCTGATCGAAAGATATTTTCCCTCCTCCCCCTGCACCTTCATATTAAATAGACTGTACTGTACAGTGCTATCAGATTTCTTGGGCCTGGATCCTGAGACGACCTATGCATATGTAAGTATTCTAGAGAAAGGGGGGACATGCCAAACGCGGTGTTTTTTCCAACCTAAGCAAAGTGTAAGACCGGTGATATATCGCGGGGCTACCACACACTACCTCTTACTGGGTCGGAGCGAGAATATTTTATTTATTTAGTAGTGGCCGAGGTGTACAGTTTTCTAAATATTCCAACGTATTCAATGCTGAAGTACTGGCGATACTGGAGGGCAAACTCGGTGGGGCGGACGTACCAAACCGTTTAAAAGACACTGTCTAAGTCACCCCTCTGTGGATCATAGAAATGGAGAATGAGTAGGTGGAAGGACTGGCCAGATGATGCTCCATTGTTGGCAGTCTCTTGGTAGGCGAAGTTTGCATCTTACTGGTAAATCTGAAGCGTAGAATGTGGTCGCACTACTTGACGGCCGCTGACACCAGACGACCAAGACTCACGACCCTGCCAAGGGAGATCTGGTCCTTTTACAACAAAAGCACTCATGATGGTTTTGGGCCAGGCGGCCAAACGTATAGAGGATTACGACGATTTGCAAGGGACCGGGTTTATAGGAAACAATGCCATCATACACGTCATATACTATAATTCACACTGTCGAAGTTACGGATAGGCTGACTGTAGATCTGAGACAGCTATATTCCCATTCCTTCTCCTTTCCATTGCCACCACAGTCTTAAGAGCATCAAAACGGCCCGCCACAACTCGGAGCTGGTGCCTATACCTACCTACTTAACCTATTCTGGGATTATGAAGTTAATAATACTACAGTGAATTATTGGACTGCTACGACAAAAAATTGAAGGAGACACGATCGCATTTTCCGAAAAAGAAGGTGCTGTTTTACCACGACAACGCACCAGCACATTTATCCGCAGTTTTCGCGTCCGGTTATGGTAAAAAAATGGCAGGAACGTTGGGACGATGGGAGAAGTGTATCTTTCTAAAAGAGGACTATGTTGAAAAATAAAAAAAAATGTTTTAGAAAAAATGGTGTCTTTATTTCCAACACGGGTACTTATTGAACTGCTCTCGTACATTGCTTTTGTTGGGATATGAATGTCTCCTGTATATGGCTTCCACACGATCTACACGGTGCTTAATATTGCCGGAAATACCTATAATTTCCATAAGCTCTAAGGTAAATATTATTTGCATGAGCAAGACGCTGTTGACGATGAAGGAGTAGCTCATTAAGCGCTTATTAGTGAGCGAAACGGCCAAACTTAATCATTTACTGACAGAGCTAACGCTCGTTGACCGTGCACCAAGTGATGACAAAGTCAGTACTGAACTGCTAGTGTTTATTTCTACAGAGGCTGCACGGAGCCGGTCTCTAAGCACGTTAGCCGCCGCCGGCGATGATTTTTTTTCATCAAATATAGTCATGTGGGGTATAAAATGAAAGGACTCGATTAGTACTTTTTGAAGGTGGTCTTAATTTTGACATTTGTTGGAAAGGTGGGGAGTGCGGGGGGTTGAAAGTGATCATTTCTGTAGCGTCTAGCTTCCGATTTCCCGACTTGTTTCGATATTTATTTTCTCCAAAATCTTGTCTCAGGCTGAGAAAAAAGAAGAACTAGTGGTGGTAGTTCAAATCAGATGAAAAAATTATCCGATTCGAATCACAAAAAGTCATGCTTTTACCCTTTTTACATGAGATTCACGTGGAAAGAGCCATCATTCCTATTCCTACTTGGTCTCTCGACACATAAAAATGGATTCAGCTTTCATCAGCATAAAGGACTGACCCAATGCGAACTCCTCCGATTTCTTGATTTGAGTTAGGATGCACTTTGTTAGCCAAGAATTAAATAAAATTAAACGAATTCCAAACGGCAGTTCCTTTATTGGCTAGAAAATTTTTTGGCAAGAAAAACAAATACCGTATTTCGGGAACCCTTCCTATTCTTCCAGAAGAGAAAATAATGAAGAAAAGGAGAATCGGTCCATAAATTTAGGTGGAGTTTAAAGCGGGGCTCCCCATATATGTAAAGAATATAGTCGTGTAGGGTATCAAATGAAAGGTCACGATTTACACTTTCCGAAATTGGCATTAGTTTTGTCGTGAATTGCAAAGTGCGTGAGTAAGGAGTCAAAATGTACGCAATTGAAGTGAGACAGGACTCATTTTCGGAAACTACCCAACCTAAAAATCCGAAAAAAATCAGGCGCTTAAATGAAACCTAGGCCTCAAAATATGTCTTATTCCGATATCTGCTCAAATAAACTCACTAATAGTATATTACCAACTCCCCAACACCCTCAAATTCATCCTAGAACTACCAAATTTTGCACCGACATAGAGGACAGTCTCCCACTTTTAGTGTCAAATTTATAGCAGTTCAAACTTATCCATTTCGTGCGAATTTACCGCATCCTAAGTCATACAAATAAGATGCTGACATCTTAACGAAAATAATTGACATTCGAATGAAATATTAAAATTCCATTCATGAAGGATCTACTTCTCCCCAGCCCTTTTTAGAATCGAGCCGGTGTCTGTCTGTCTATCACACCCGATTTATTCGAAAACGGCTAGACCGCTTGTCACGAAAATTGGTAAGATCATGTCACTTGATGTTCCCTTTACATGCAACATTTTGGGTTAAGTTTAAGGGAGGCTCCCCATACAAGTGGAGGGTGGACATTTTTTTTCATAAAATGCAGCCATGTGGGGTGTCAAATGAGAAGGGGCAGTTAGTACTTTTCGAAACTTGTTCCATATTTGATATCGGGTGAAACATAGGTGTAAGGAATAACATAGTGCACAACTTGGTCAAGTTTGAAGAAAATCCAGCTATTATTACCAAAGTTACCGGGAGCGAAACTTTGCCATTTTTGGTAAATTTCGTGCATTCTAAAACGTGTATGACGTCATCATCACATGTCAATTCGTCAATAGTAGTAATAGCTCAAATCAACGAAGTAATTATCCTATTCGAATTTCAAACTGTCATACTCATGGTGACCCTACTTATAGGAATGCTGCCTTTTCCGGAGGAGACTCGAATGGCATTGCCAGTTGGCCTCTGGCGTATAGAATTGGATATAGGATTCAGGACTCAATGCAAACTTCTCAGATTTCGACTAAAAAGACCGATTCTAAGCACTCAGCGGTCAGCAAAACTCATTCTACAGATTTTTTATACATTTTTTTTATGTTAGACAATAAATTGTAACGTTTAATACAAATGGATGCTAAATCCAAGTGTAACCATGAATCAATCTAAAATTGTGTATACCGCTGCTTGAAGATGACCTTGCACCGTGATAATGTGAATTCCACTTAGCAACTTTTTTGAAAGACGAGTAAACATTCAGCAATAATTGTACATAAATGCTACGTAAATTTGATCACGTCCTGCTTTTCTCTACTTCCATATTAGAATTGGAGCACCTTCTACAGGTGTATCTGCTTTGGCTTATTCCTTTTTGCTATGGCATCAATGACTACTTCCGTGCACACAACCCCCAAATACTGACTGAACTCTTTCAAATATCGGTTTGTTCTAAAACTAAAATTTTTATCATATTTGCTTACGTTGATATATGAGCAGGAATATTTGCAATTCCTTATCTTAGCTACTACATGTGCGTAATAAATTCACCACTGGACGTCACGCTCATTATAAACGAAGCATATCACGTGTACAAAAAACGCTATTTATCGTAACACATGATTTTTTGTCTTTTTTTTTCTCTTATCTGATAATGTGGAATATTGCTTTCCCATATCACATTCGCTTTCATCAGGCCGAGCATCTTCGCTGAAACTAGCAAAATACATACCAATCGAATGAAAGCTTTATGCCTCGGAGGGGGCTGTAAACCTCTTAAGATTGAATTCAATAAAAAAAGAGATTAAGATATTTCCAAGTGGAATAAATGTGTTTGAAAATGTGATTTGGATTATTATGTACTTATGTCGCCAGGACAGTTTCTAGAGGGACTTAAAATAACAAAGTATCTGAATATAATCATATTATCAAGAAAATCGATGAATAGCGAAACAATCCAATATCTAAATGTTACCTGGTGTCCGCAACATGCATATTTAAGAGCAGTTACAAAGTCAATAAGAAATGTGTGTCTGTCTACATCTGTAGACCTTTTGTTTAAATATTTATAGATATTATGCATGTTCACTTCTACTTGGCACATTTGTTTATCAATATTTTCGCGATTGTTTATAAATAGCGGCAATTATCTTGAAGACAACGATATCGATTGATTCTCATAATCCAGAGGTACTTGAAATAAGAATGGAAGAAAGAAAAATATTTTTCAACATTTGTAAATTGGAAGTGGGGACCGTTTCCTAGTTGCCACGAAAAGATTCCGATTTGAGATTGAGTTTCCTCGTTTGAAAAAACGTGCGCCCTATTGAGTACTAGGAAATGTTAACACGCGATACACGTCAAAATTTTGATTCGAGTCAATGATAAACGTTGAATTCTGTATGATCTAGATTGTGGGCAGGTGCCTTCTATTACAAGGTAAATTCGACAAACATGCCGGTTTGTTGGTGTGACTAATATGCTTGCTGGTGATCAAAGGGTAGTATAGGTCCCAGGGCGAAACGTGGATTGGCACCCACGATGGAGCATAAAACCTGGGAAACGCCTGCTGAATCAACACCAACAGCTCTACTACCAAACCCTATCTCCACCTCCACGTGGTGACCGCTGGGAGCTCTTTTTTAACGAAAAGCTGCAGATGGAGAAGAATGAAGGCGAGTCTCCTGCGCCTAAAAACGGGACAAATTCTACCAACTGGTCCTCCTGGTTGGGGTTGGGTAGGGCTGACAACCCTACAACGAAAACCGAAATTACGAAGCCACAACAGGAGCCTCGGACTAGATGGATAACACAACGACGAACCCGGCAACGACAAAGGAATAACGATTTGCGCATTTTCTCATGGAACGTGCGCTCCCTGTACAGAGATGAAGCTACCAAGCCGATACCCTGTTCCAATATATGGCTGATGTAACAGCATTGCAGGAGATGCGTTGGACAGGGACTGGTTTCTTGGAGAAGAGTCGCTACAGCATATATTATAGTGGCCATCCAGTAAACCATGTGCTCGGAGTAGGTTCCTTAGTCAGCCAAAAAATGAAGCCTGCTGTTAACGGCTTTGAAAACATAAGCGAACGGCTATGCACTCTGCGCTTGCGAGGCAAATTTAGAAATATAAGCCTCATTAACGTTCACGCCCTTACAGAGGAGACTGCAGAGTCGGAGAAGGAACCCTCGAAGCCTGCCCCAGATAGGACATCAAAATCATACTGGGGAATTTTAATAGCCAAATAGGGAAGGAGCCCGTATTCGGGCGATACGATGGCTCCCATAGCTTATACCAAAATACAAATGATAACGGACTGCGGATTATCCAGTTAGCAGTATCGCAGGAAATGGTTGTTGGAAGTACCTGGTTTGCGCGGAAAGCGGTCCACAAACATACGTGGGCCTCTCCAGACGGGATCACTTTCAACCAAATTGACCACGTGCTGATTGAACGTCGCCACCTCTCAGCCTTGATGAATATCAGAACACATAGGGGGGCCAATATAGACTTGGGCCACTATCTCGTAGGCATAGTGCTCCGAGCTCGAATTACGACACCACCTACAATTCCCTCTGACAATCAGGTGAGAGTGAATACTGAAGCCATCCACAACACAGCCCTCCGTAACACCTAATAAGGACGAAATGGATGCCGCAATAACCGCAGTCAACAGAGATCCTGGAGATGAAGCATCCACAAATTATTGATACGGCTACAAACATGCTTGGCCCCAACCGCAAGAAAAGTCGGAACGGCTGGTTTGACGATGAATGTAAGCTAGCAACGGAACGGAAGAATGCTGCATATCGAGTAATCTTGCAATCTCAAAGAACGATGGTACGCACAGAGACTTATCACGATCTCCGTCGAGCGGAGAAGCGGCTTCACAAACAGAAAAAGGAAGCCTGGGAGAACCAATAAGTCTATGAACTAGAAAGGTACAGGGAGCAACAGCACCATGCGCGGGAGTTTTACCAACAAGTCAACAGGATGAAGCCTTATACACCTCGATGCTCATTCTGCCAAGACAAAGAGGGAAATCTGATTTCCGACAGAGTGGGCGTATTGGAGCGATGGACTGACTACTTTGATGAACTACTGAACAACCAGAACATCGGCGAGTTGGAGGTCCTGCCAACTGAAGACGACGGACAAATACTGCCACCATCAAGTATAGAAGAAACAGTCCGTGCAATTCATCGGCTTAAAAATCATAAGTCGCCAGGAGCCGATGGAATTACAGCTGAATTAGTTAAATATGAAGGCGACCAGTTACACCAAGTGGTTCGTTCATCAGCGTGTGCTCAAGGTGAGGGACAACGAATCAATGCCTGACGACTGGCAACGAGGCATTATCTATCTCATATATAAAAAGGGGGATATCACGCAGTGCAACAATTATAGACGTATCACGTTGCCGAGTACCATCTATAAGATATTCTCCGCTATCTTGCTAGACCGGATAGCCCCATACGTCCAGAACATTATTGGCCCATACCAAAGAGGCTTCACTCCAGGCAAACCAGCAACAGATCAAATTTTCTCTCTGCGGCAAGCGAAAAACTGTTGGAATATGGACATCAGTTGCACCATCTTTTCATCAACTTTAAAGCCGCCTATGATAGCATAGCCAGGGTAAAACTGTACACAATAGGGTCAAAGTTCTTACTGTACAAGACTGTTATGATCTTGCGAGTCTTTATGTATTTCTCAAAGACCTGGGTTCTTAGCAAGAAAAATTGCGAAGAATCCTCCGAGACATTTTTGATGCCCTACTTAAGGATGGATGATTCCGTGGCGTACATAACGACGAAATCTCTGGGCGATATACTACGACTGTCTGGTTGTAGATTGAATCCGGCGCAACAAGTTGCGGTGGGCGGGTCACTTAATCCGTATCGATGAGGATGATTCAGCCCGCAAGGTCTATAAGGGCAATATCTATGGTAGAAAAAGAAGACGAGGTAGACCCTGCCGGAAATGGAGCGATGGCGTAGGCCAGGACGCCAGGCAGCTTTTAGGTGAACCTCGGCGCAAAACCGGTGTATGGAGTTTCTTATTAAGGCAGGCTTATACCGGTTGTTGCGCCGTTGATGATGATGATGATCAATTTGAGGACTTCCTTCTTAACCCCGCGTAACTCTAATAACAGGGATATCCTCCAGAATAATGGCCAAGGAAGGGAGCGAACCTCGGGGGCCGCGCCTCACTGAACATCTGAGGCAGAAGAAGCAGAGATGGAGGCTGTGATCTGCCCTGGATCTTCCTCCTCGATCGCTGCACTTAGACCTGAAGATTTAAAAAAACAGATGATTCCACGGCGCGCGTGGAGCCATCTCTTTTTTTTATTATTTTTAGTTTTAGTTTCCACATTGGTTTATCTCGTTAGGCTCACGCGAATTCCCTTGTTTGTTTGGGTATTTTCAGAATCCGGTGAGGACCTTCACATCAGTATAGAAAAGTGAGGCATCAAAGCGCTCAAAGGGCGCACGGTTCGCCCGACAGATCATGAGCCACATTCAACCGAGACGCCACAATCATGGCTATTCTGTTGTCTAGGTATTTGGGTATCAAGAGCGTGGAAGCAGCAGCATAATCAAGCACTGGTCTCACTTCTTCTTTTTCTTCAACCTTTGTCCCGTTCGTCGTGATCCATTTCGCCATTTTATTTTATCAAATATTTGATCTGTTTTATGGATCGTGTCTTTCATTAGGTTTCACGATGGTCCTTAACAGTTTTACGGCTCTCCCAGGTTTTAATCCCCATAAGCAAACCTGTGGCAAAGTTTACTACCCTCAAAGCCTGTTTCACCTTTATGATCGGCGGATCTGTAACACAGTGGCAGAAGGTGTGCTAGGAGATTGCCCACCTGAAATTCAAAAATTTATCCTGGCTACTCTCCTAACTTTCGAAGCTACAATAGGAAATCAAAGTACTGGCATATGAAAGCGATTAGAAACTCCAGTGTTCACAACTTAAATATCTAATCTTTAAAAGACAGCAACTCCGAGTTGGCCGCAACAGCGCGACCTGGTCTGATTATGCTTCTGGTTAAGGTTGCATAATCCGGCAAGTCCTCACATGACCGTCTTCGAATGGGCCAAGAGTGTGTAGGGTCGGGCTAGGTGTAGACTCATCCAACTGACAAGGATCTGTTTGCCTGTTTGTCACGTGTTAGTGGTAAGCGGATCTGTGCGCGCGGAGATGAGCCGAAGCAACTTTATCCTCCCTGTACTGAAGAAAGTGTTAACATCACCCCAAGCCAAGGTGGAACGGCATACGATGGGGCTGCGCGACCAATGGGGAGTTTGGTGCTTAGTATGTGAACTCTGAATACCTTGGGTATCTTCAGTTTTAAATAAGATCCTTACCCTGTGGCCAGGCTAGCCAGGGTAAACCTTCTTCTAGGACTACTTTTGCAATCAAGACATGGACTCAAAAAAAAAATAGACAATAGAAGAGGTGTTGGCGATGACAAGCGTGTCATCGGCGGACAAACTGCTGGCATCCATCCGGGAGACAATAGTAGTCGGTGCCAATTCTAGTTCCGCTTTGCAGCAACCAATCGCAGGAAGCTCCTGGAACGAGACGGCAGATCGACTAATGGTTCCCGGTCTGAAATCCACTACCGTCAAGTAGGGTATAGCAAATACCACCCATAGTGCCCGGCATCTTTAAATACTAGGCGATTGTTGAAGAACAGAATAGCAAATTCCTGGGAGACGAAGAGGAGGCAAAGCATAGTACTTTTAAACGCAACTGAGCTCATGACGATGTCGGACGAAACACAAGCGGAACAAAGTATGCATGGGTTCGGACGCTAAGTAACCTTCGAAAATACCTAACCAATGAGTCACAAATTACGAAACCGCCCTCTCCTAGCCGCATCGCTGAAGGGTTTCGCATTCAGCGATGTGGCTAGGAGTCACTTACGTGTGATACTCACGGATGGCAATTCCGCTGACAGTAAATTAGCGCCGGAGGTGTGGACCAGTGTTGAGGCCAGACTGTCGGAGATGGTCATTGAGCATCTTCTGGACGACAAAGGCAAACACATGGGATTTATCCCCTACTTTTAAGTGCTCCGTAGTTTCTACGCAATAGCATAAGCAAGGTACAATTGTCCAGGGACTCTCTCGGTTCGTATAATGTCAAAATCAGCAATGCCTGGGAAATCGTAAAGCTCAAAGTCATCCATTTCAAAGAGATCCTATGCCGAAAATCCATATGTTTAAGGAAAAGCTCATCCAATCCCTGTGCCCTCAAAACCCCAGGACTCCTATGGGCGACTGAAAATTCATCAAGGATGAGGAACCCCAAATGAACAGCCAACCTTTCCTGCTCCGTATAAACGATGACTCGAGGACTACAAAGTGCGGTTCGGAACCAAGAGGATGAAGGTGAAGGATGGACCGCCGATCCACGCAAGCAAATCATGCTGAGGCAGAAATATCTGCAGCACTCAAAGTGCGCCTCAGCTTATTTGCTGGTAAACCCCCTAGAGGAAGACGTCGACGTCGCACTAGTACACAAGACGGCGATCGAACCATTAAAGAGCTTGAAAGCAAATATTACAATTTTTTTGATAAGCTGGCTTTACATCCGACTAGTTTGGCCGGCAACCTGCCAGAGTCAGCAACATCGCTTATAGGAGGATGTGGCCTGGGTTTGGCATTAAAGGTTGAAAATTTTGTTGTAAAAGAAATTTTTTGAGGCAGAACAATGAGCCAATTGATCTCTGACTGACCGCACTCTTCGAGGATAATTAGGAACGACATTAACAGTGAAACCTCGAAATCTGAATTCTTCCACTTGGAAACTATTCCATTTGAGCTATTTCCACTCGGAAACTCATTCTTCTTCTTTTTCTCCAGCCTTTGTCCGGCTCACAAGCGGGGTCAACCCGTCGTTATCGGTTTCACCATTTGGCTCTGTCAAATGCCTGATCTGGGTGCAATCTCGGAACTTTTAAATCCCCATCCAGCGTATCAAGCCACCGCTGTTTCGGCCTGTCTTCTGTCGAGAAAAAAAATTCATTTCTTCACGTCAATGACCAGCTGACTGCCCACTCTCCTACTCCGCACTATTCACCACTGGCGGTGATAAAATCTCACTACACCACGCTGTCAGTTATCCGCCTAGTGACAGTGTCACAGCGACATCCCATCCATCGTGCGAAAGAGCCGACACATTTCACCCCAACCCGAATGCACGTCAACGAACGAGAGAGAACTACAATGGCCGGCTCAAGGCTTTTTCCTACCTTAATCCACCATATCTTGAAAAACTGGATCGACGTGAAAGAAACCATGAATGAGGCTGAATTCCGGGGGATTCGCGCGGTCACAGGTAAAAAGGGCACTGGCAGCGAACCCGCGGACAATACCCTGCCCCGAAAGGCCGCTGTCAACACTTACCCGATAATACCGCGCCCATACTGGTAGCCAGGTGGCCGCCACGGCGTACCGCCGTACTTGCCGATGTACTTCTGCCGATACTTGTTCATGTTGTAGGTGCTGGCCTTGTTGTCGAACGCCGCACTGCCCGCTTTCCTTCGCGACGGGTTGTAGTAGTTCCTTTCGTGGGCTACGATCTTCTCGCGCTCTGCTGCCGTGGGGGCTGTCGAGTCGCCGCTGAACTGTTGCAGCAGCAGAGCCGTTGTCGAGGAGTCGCGGTTCGCGCCGCCCTGGCCGTGGATGCCGTTGTTGTTCAGTCCCGTTGTCGACTGGTTGTTGCCCTTCCCGGACGAGGAGTTTGTCGACGCGGAGGACGAGTTGTTGTTCTGTTGCTGCTGCTGCTGGAGCTCCAATTGCTTCTGAATTTCAGTTGAGTGCGTCTCCCAAATGGCGTGCCATGTACGCAGTGCGGGTCCCTCCTGTTCCTCTTGGTACCAACCCACAACTGGATCCATTCATGTATGGTGCAAGCCGAGGTCACGAACACGTACTCCTTGGACCTTTCGCGAGTCCCACTCTGGTCCGCCTGCACTGTCACTGCACCGTTGTCCCAACGTCGCCTTCCTCCTTTTCACTGCACTTCACTGCCGAGTTCGACGAGTCTCGCGGAAACTCACGTCCAAGATAGTGCGTTCCCTCAATTCACGCGTTCGTCAGTAACACACGGAACCGTCCTCGCACGTTGCACTTTCTCCAATTACGGACCCGAAACTTGTGCAAAAAATCAGCGAGAAACGTACGTAGTCCGTCGCCTACGAAACCTAAGAATAAATTCGAGGTTATGTGCGGATCCACTGGGATTTTCGCGACTTGGAATCTCACTACGACGGCCGTATGCGAGCGACAGAGACGGCGTGATTGCACAACACTATCAACGTCACTTTCCTACATATTGGTCCGAGCGCGCTGGCATCTACTCGCACTTCTCAGACGCACTACCGCCAAGGATGGAATGCGAAACCCGAAAGGGATGCACGGACGAAAACTTCCGTTGCCTTGTGCGGACCGAACGAGAACTCTTTTACCGCCAATATGTCGATCGTTTCTTCGCTAATCAGCGCCCGACGTTCAGCTGCTTCCGCGGATTTTCCTGCGCTTACTTAACACACAAAACCCAGCGCAATCCTCCAAAATACCCAATATCCTTCCCGAGCACTTTTTCACTCAGCACCCGTCAAGATGAACGTTCGGAACGGCGCTAGGCGAACGCGAAAACCACTGCAAGTGTCCCGTTTGACTTACGGTCACGAAAAAGGACAGAGTCTGGCCACACGAAGGTGCCGCGCGGTCTCTCCAAGTTCCAGGTCCTTGCTCCGATGCCGTGATCGTACCCCGGAGATGATAGCACTCTTGGAAAATCGTCTTTTAGTTGCACAATTTCGGGAAGAAATTCGATGTAGTGTCCGCGAACGAAACGCCGTACTATGATGGCTAGTCGGACTCGAATCGTAATCCGGTACTGCGCATCGGCAAGGCAACACGAAAGTGTCACTTTCCGTCGGAATGTAGTAGATGAAGTAGAATTTCCACCTATGATCTTAGGCAATAGAAGTGTCCCTCCCTTTCTGGAGCACGGGATCCAGGAGCATGTAGAAGAGAGTAGAGCAGATATGCTTCTAGCATGTACTAGATTTTGTGAATGTTCAATGACCTTTAGTACAGCAACTCATTTTGATGTATTCTAAATACTATTAGCACCAACGAGGGAGACATCTACTAGTGAGTTTTAAGGAGAAGACAATTTCAGAACTTTCTGGATTGAATCTCAACTTTTCCCACTGAAGTTTAGTTTGGACAACTATCATTTTTCCAATTGTACATGTTTCCGAAATAGTAAATTTTCATGTGGCTTTGGACACATTTGAATTGTTTGAATCAGCGTTCATTGCATTTATTGCATACAATGCGGCAGTATAGAAAATTCTTTGACCTTGCCTTCATTACGGGAAAAGTAATAAAATAATAGAAACCAAGTTTTCCAAGAAAGCAAGTTAGTATGGCTGCCCCGCACGTCGTTTGCGTTGGAGAGCTATTAGAGCTCTTCAAAGCGGAGCTGGAAAAAGTTAAAAAGGGAAAATCTCCTTGATGAAGGGTGTTGTAAAGTACCCTTAAAATTGGACATAATCACTTTCTTTAGGCAACCGACAATTTTGTTCAGCACATGAAAACATGGAGTCAAGCACTGCAGGATAGACTGACGCGGAATATAGCTCCCTGGGGCCAACCTGCCTCTCTACGAGGTTGATATGTGGCTTCTCAGGAATCAAACGGTTCGTCTTTCCAAATTGTTAGGGAGTGGTGGTAGCCACACCCCGTACGAGTCGACCCTACTATTAATAAAACGCTGCGGATCTAGACTGGGGAGTCGAAAAACACCTCCCCAATCCAGGGTGCCATGCGAACCGTGCCCATTGGATAGTTTGCAGTCGGGGGTAACTGACTATTCGAACGGAACCTCATTGATACCTGGTCGCCTCAGTGAGTAAGTTTAACCTTACCGTGCTCCAGGGGCTATGGCACAATGACTTCCTAACCCCCAATCTCGTGGGGACCAAATAAGTAAACGAATCAAGCATATAAAGAAGACAAATAACAACAAACATGCGGACCCCGTACCGCACACAAACTGGCCAACCAGCCAGGTGATTACACCCAAAAAGGGAGAATTTGAGACGTCAAGCAGTAGATCCAAGGTCAACATTGGTATGCTGCGAGGATCACCACCAACAAAGACCATTGCTAAAAAACAATGGATAAGCAAAAGCACGTCTCAGATCATCATATAAGACTTCAGGAAAGAGGCAGGCCTCAGGGACACAGGTGCTAAATGGTACCTGCTTTATCAGAAGGAAGGCCTAAAACCAGAAAAGGCTCTTAAGAAGGCTCAAGACAGACCTAAGCCATCTTCATCGGAGCCAAGAAAGCGGGGAGCAGCGAAGATTATGGAAATAATGGAAATGCTTCCAAAAATCCCAAAGCTGAACCCAACAGGGTGGAGTAGGTCAGAGGTGAACGCAGGAATCAGGAAGTCCGCCATTAGCTGTGCTAGTGCAGTCAAGGGCGTTCGACTGGTCATAATGCCAAAAATGTTTCCCGAGTAAATACTCACTCGTGAGGAGCAGGAAACTGTCGGAGAGTCTTTAGAAACAATGTGGTGGGGAAGGGGAGATTCATCACGATCGGGGTGGAGGCAATCAAACGCCAGAGTGGTCATATCAACTATAGATTTGGCGGCATAGGAAAAAGTCGAGGAAAAATATTTCGGAGGAGACATCGGGTGGAAAACTTACCCATGTCACCAAAGGAATTTCGGAGGCCAAAAGGGCTGGACCAATCAAGGAAGTAGACCTGCTGCCCAGTGAAAAGCAGAAGTTGGACTACATAGACCTAGATCTTCTAGGGTTTAGGGTGGACAACAACGTGCAGGTCGTGTCGGAGGAAATGGGAGATACACCGACAGTAGAGAAGAGCTCCAAACAATAACGAAGCCAATGTCCAGCACTAAGATAGCCCAGATTAACCTCTACCATGCGAAAGCTGCATCTGCAGTAATTGCAATGGCAAGTTCCAAGGAGAACATCGGAGTAGTGCTGGCTCAGGAGCCCTGGGTGTACCGGGAACAGATTCGCAGTCTGCAAGCAGGAAGCATGCAGGTAATCTGGGACTCCTCTTGAAAAACCAAGAGCTCGCATAATTCTTAAACGTAATTTAAAATACATATGTCTTTCAGAGTTCCTGACCGGGGACCTTGTGGCTATCCAAGTCTCAATGGAAGCCGGGAGGAGCACTCGAGAGGCAGTCGTGGCACCGGGATACTTCCCAGGTAACGAAATCCGGGCTCCACCGGAACAAGTCGCTAAACTGGTGAAGTACTGTGAGAAGAGGGCGTTAGCACTTTTCGGCTGCTATGCCAACGCCCAACACGAAGGTGAATCATACAGGCTAAGAGCGTAACCACTTAGGGGAGGAGGGGACGTAACAGGGAAGAAGATCAAATAAATTGGTATAGAAGGTGTTGAGTGCTTGGTCACACGTTAATGGAGAGAGGAGGGGAACCCAGTTGATTGCCGCCAGGGTTAAGTTTAGACCTTCGCCATAAGAAAGTTGAACTTGGTGGACTGGCGCGCGACAGGAGAGTGGAGTTGGGACATCTGAGCATCGAACTCGAGAGCAGGATGATGGGCGTAAGGGACAACGTTAGACGGGGCGTGAGGGAGTTGGGAAAGGTAACACACAGGAAGGTTGGAGAGAACAAGGTCAAGAGTGCGATCTGAGTGGTTTCTAGAAAAGTTAAACTGAAGGGCGCCACAGGTGTACATAAAAGTGGATAAAGGAGGGAAAAGTTGGGTGGAGTTATTAGGGAGGGAGGGAAGGCCAGGAGTAATGATTAGGACCTCTAATAATTTGTCGAAGAGAGAAGGCGGGCTGAGGTAGGAAAAATATACACACGATAAGATAAAGGGGCAAGGTTTGGCGGAATGACTTACATGGTGACAGAATCGTAGGTGGAGGAGGAGGACAAAAAGATGATTTCGGTAAGGAGAGGGGACTTAACAGCTATTAGGCCCCCCGCCGGTTGTCTTGCCAAGCGCAGTATAGTCTCTGTCACAACGAAAGACAGAATAACTTTCTAGGAGCTCAGAATCTAAAATCCTGTCATCCAAGCAGGTTTCAGAAATGCAGATGACGTGATGTTGGAATGCTAAGGCACAGACAGTTTGAAATCCGACAGCTTGATCCTTAGACCCCTTCATTTTGATAAAAGAATGTATAGTTATCGTAATCATTCAAGTTCGGCGAGGGAGGCGGGCGGGATGGAAATTTTCACGAAGCTTAGTCCTCTGATAAGGCTTGACGGAGACCCCCTGTCGCCAAAAGGAAGATTGAACGATAGTATCGAAGTCATGGGGATAGGTGACTTTGAAGGAAGCTATCACTCGATCAGGAGAGCCATCCTTCCTCAGCTTCACGCATGAGGGACATGACAAAGCTGAGTTGACTTTGCTTCTGATATAGGCCAGAATTTCGTTGGACGTGGTGGAGTACGTTAGCCTTGATACGAACAGTTGAGTTGTTTCGACGGCATGGCGACGTTCAGTTGGGGCCTGCTCGTGAGGCCTCCAAAATCCGTGTCTCGGCTACGACCTGACTTCTCAAAGTCGCGGATGGATTCGAAGTCTGTGACTTCAATCCTTTGTTTCCATCTATGTGTGTTTTTGGACACTCTTAGTTTAGTAGTAAACTACAACAGGCTCCTCCACTATGACAAGGTGGTGTCCGAGGGGGAGGATAGTATCCGGTGAGACCGCGGAGATGATTTCCTTGGATTTTCTAGCATATCGTTTCAGATTGGACGAGTCCCTAAACTGCCCCGAATGCGTCGCTACACCTGAGGTCCGGAGACCGATATTCGCCATTGAAAGACGGAGGATAAACAACGTAGCTATTGGATCCTATAATGTTGTGGAAGAGGTGCTGAGGTCAGAAGCAAATTCGAGCAATGTAAATGCAAAAGTAACTGCGATATCCGAAAAGCTGGAGAAACTGGATGGAACCCGGAAAGCGCGACGGACACTTGTCTTAATCGTGCTGGTCTAAAGCAGAACCCCCCTCGCGAAATAAAACTTCACGATGGTCCCGCGGGGATAGAGGGTGGTTTTAGTGGGTGAGGATCCCGCATAACTTTAAACTGCTCACTGCGGCGATTAGGTATCAGTGAGGCTTTATTCGGGTAAAGTCAATTACCCCCGATTGTAAACTATAAAATGGTCACGGTTCGCATACCACTCTGGATTAGAGAGGTGTTTTCCGGCTTCTTAGTAGGTTTCCCAGCACAGGGTATGCTTATCCTTACGCACTAACCTCCTTGCTAGACGAATGGCTTACACTAACCCAAATGACAGGTCAAAGCAATGCAGGAGATGCGGAGTGGAAGGCCATATCAGCAAGGACGCGGAGCTGACCCAAATTGTCTACTGTGCAAAGGAAAGGAGGGTGTGGACCATCGGCACATTGCGGGCAGTAGCAGGTGCCCGGAATACAGGAGAGCCCTTAGCACAAATCGCAGATGAGGTTGATACAAATCAACCTCAACCACTGCGAGGCGGCGCAGGATCTACTCGCGCAAACCATCCGCGGGAAACACATCGATGTGGCCATACTAAGTGAACCATACCGAAACCGCGGTGGTAGCGTTTGGGTCAAAGACCAAACGGGCCAAGCAGCGCTGTGGACTTGTGGAGAACAAGCCTTCCAGGAAATAATGGAGCACCCGGAGGAGGGCTTCATCAGAGCGAAGGTGAAGGGCATCCACATCTACAGCTGCTATGCTCCACCGAGCGCTACACTCGTCGATTATGAGCGGATGCTTGCTGCTCTTGTTTTGGATGCAAGAGGACGTTGGCTGATCATAATAGGAGGCGATTTCAATGCGTGGGTTCTTGAATGGGGCAGCCGGATAACTAATGTCAGGGGACGTGTTCTCCTCGAAGCATTCGCGCAGCTAGACGTGGAACTGGCGAATGTTGGGTCTTCGTACACTTTCCGGGGAAGGGGCCTGGGGTCTATAGTGGACCTGACATACGTGAGTGCCACATTAGCCAGTAGAATCGCTTGGCATGTCAGTGAGGACTATACTCAAAGTGACCCCCAGGCAATCTGCATGGAGATCAAGGGCGGATCGAGCTCGAAAAAGAGTTTTCACAGAATGCCGGGTGGTATGCTTGGCTGGACAGTGAAAGCTTCCGAGGGGGACACGTTTTCCGCGGTGCTTAAATCCGACATATCCCTGAATGGTACGGCTGGAGAGAAAGCCACCCAGATCACTCGATGGGTGACGGAAGCATGCGATGCTACTATGCCCAGAAGGCGATTGCTCCCCAGTAGGCAACCCAACAACTGAACGAAATCGCAAGTTTGCGAGCCGCATGTTTTCGGGCAAGGAGGCTTTGCCAGAGAGTCAGGGGAAAACCCGGTGGCGACGGTCAAGAGGAGGCACACAAGCAATTGCGTGGCCGCCTAAAGGAAGGCATTCGGAGGAGCGAAAAGAAGTGCTTCAAACAGCTGTGCGACCATGCCGACATAAACCCTTGGGGCGAGGCTTACAGAGTGGTGATGAAAAGGCTGCGGAAATCGCCCCAGGTGACCTGTCCGCGCCTCCTGTAACAGATTATTACCACTCTGTTCCCTCACCACGAAAATAGGGGAAGGCAAATTTTTGTCCAGCTAAATGACGGCATAATACCGCCTGTAACTGTGGAGGAGCTGCGGGAAATATGTGGTAGGTTCGATGACAACAAGGCCCCAGGTTTGGATGGCATCCCCAACCGAGCTTTGAAACTGGCAGTGAAGACTAGGAATATTCCCAGCCCAGTGGGAAAAGCAAAAGTTGGTGTTGCTTCCGAAGCCTGGCAAGCCACCTGGAAACCCAGCGTCGTATCGTCCTATCTGCCTGTTGGATACAATGGGGAAGATGCTGGAGAGAGTCATCTACAACAGACTCCTGCCCATCGTCGAAGCCAGCAATGGTTTGTCGGAACGCCAATTTGGTTTCCGACGCGCCCACTCTACGGTGGACGCAATTGGCATGGTGGTAAACCTGGCAAAAGGTGCACTGATTTCTGGCGGTTGCTGTGCCGTGGTGGCATTGGATGTTAAAAACGCATTCAACTCGGCCAACTGGAATAGAATTAAAGGGGCGTTGGCTGACATAGGTGTCCCCGGATACTTAGCGAATTTGGTGGAAAACTACCTCTCAGTGAGGACTCTCTGGTACGGGACGGATGAGGGCCCTAAAGAGTACATTGTCACAGCCGGGGTACCACAGGGATCGGTACTTGGTCCCCTGTTGTGGAATATCATGTATAATGGGGTGCTTGCTCTTCCCGTCCCAGAGGGGCTACGATTGTCGGCTTTGCTGATGACCTAGCTGTGGTTGTTGCAGCAAAACAGCCCGAAGATGTGGTGGTTTACACAACGGAAACAATGAGAGCGGTAAAATCCTGGCTAGAAAAGGCCGGGCTGACCTTGGCGGACGCGAAAACGGAAGCGGTCTTAATAACGAAACGCAGGAAAAATAACACTGTAAAAGTGGAGGTCGGTGGACATACGGTCGTATCAAAGCCGGCTATCAAATACCTGGGGGTAATAATTGATATCAAATTGAGTTTTAGGTGTTCCCTAGAGTATGCATGCCAAAAGGCAGCCAGTGCCACCACGGCGCTTGCAAAAATGTTGCCAAATATTGGTGGACCGAAACATTGCCGGAGGTTGGTGCTAGCCGGAGTGGTGCGCTCCATCCTGCTCTACTCGTCGCCTGTGTGGGCAGAGGCGCTTGCAAACTCTCAGAGACGGAAGCAGGTGAACTCGGTTTACCGGCGGATGGCTTTGAGGGTTTTCAGTGCTTTTAGAACCACATCAGATGAGGCAGTATTGGTGGTGGCAGGCATGATCCCGGTTGACATTCTGGCCAAAGAAATGAGTGTCCTGTACAATGCAAGACATATGGAGGGGCATGCACAGCGTAGAAATGTGGCAAGGTCAGAGTCGCTTGATCTCTGGCAACGCAGATGGGACGAGTCTACGAAAGGTTGGTGGACGCACAGGCTCATTCCCAACATTAGGGTGTGGCTGTGGCGAAAACATGGGGAGACCAACTACCATATTACCCAGTTCCTCACGGGACACGGTGGTTGCTACAGGCAGTATCTGCGCCGCTTTGGGTTGGATGATTCTCCGAACTGTCCCAGATGCGATGGCATACCGGAGGATCCAGAGCATGTGATGTTTCACTGCCCACGATTTGCGATTGAGAGAAGGAGCTTAAACCAGGTGCTGGGCAGGAGCGGGACCCCGGAGAGCTTGGTTACTGAGATACTGGAGTCCGAGGAGAAGTGACTTGTGATTGGCTCCGCAATCATCCAAATACAGGAGGAGTTGCTGAAGGAACAAAGAAGGAGGAAAGCTGCAAATAGGAGAAGGATGAGTGCCTGAGAGCAAACCTACCCCGCGAAGTAATACCTCAATGGTGGTCCCGCGGGGCTGGGGCTGGAGAGACCGGGGGTGGTTTTTAGTGGGTGTGAATCCCACACGCGCCCGCTGTAGTTCTGCCGTTCGGGCGGCGGAGCTGCGGCGGACGTGTCTTTCTAAGATTTTCCACCTCCGTGGACGCACAAAAAAAAAAAAAGACGAATGGCTTGGCTTCGGGCGAACCACATATTGTTGCATTGTTATCTTGAAACCAAGACATAACTTGAAACTATCTGCCCAAATAGAACATGGGGCTATCCCCTTTATTTATCCTTTACGGATGATGCATCAAATTGTTCTTCCCCATTAAAGCTGGTATTATTGTCTAATAGTCGGAAGCACGTGCTGCGTTTTCTTGTAGAACTAATTAAATTGCTATTTTCGCCTCTTAATTATGTACCACATCGTTGACATCTCAAGAGCAATCACTCCACCCCAGCAGAGATAAGATAAAAAGACCCAACCATTACGCTAAGTGAAGGGGCTCGTTCGCGTCAGCGTTATCTGCTCCTCCACAATGAGTGCTATCATAGTCGCTTTTGAACTCATATGTGCATACTCACTCCCATTCACTGCCATGTATATATGTAAACAGATGCTCCATTTACTCATTAGCCCAACATATTTACAATCCACTTTTATTTATAGCGAAATAAAGTACATACGCGTTTCGCTGATCCCCTACGACTTCGCTTTTATAATTAAGATTCTCAGTTGATATATGGTGGCCGGCACCCAACAGATAATCTGTTGGCCAAATTCAACCGCCTTTGGGGGTTCCGAGCCGTTCCCCCGGAAGCATGCAAGTGACCTTTATGCGGGGGGTGGTGGTGGTGGTGGAACTTTGGAGTCGAGCCCCAAGTGCTGGTGCATAGATCGCCGGCCGATGCAGACAGATCGCTTATCATCTAGCGTTTGAGGGGTCAGGCGGCCTTCGGACACCACGTTCGCCAGCGCGATAAAGTCCGCGGTAAAATTAAAAATAAATCAAAGGAGCCAACATTTTTGATTTCGTCAGTGCTGATAGCACATGTGCCCGTGTATCATATCGCGCCGAGTTCAATATTAAGGAGGAACTATAAGTGTTCAATGTCGTCAGTTCAGGAAAAATACCGTGGGCAGATTCAGATATTCGCTGAGTTGTCGCTTAGGCGCTAGAATTCTAGATTGCTCAGCATTCGCACAGAGTGAACGATCGGTACTGGATCGCTTGGGAACTGAAGAAGTCGTTGGGGAAGTTCTAACAGTTTCAGACGGGGGTGGTCGAGTGTCTCTGGCGGTTAAGTGAAGTGAGTGCGGTTTCTAGCCCGATCCAGGTGCTTTTTGAGTGAAAATTGTTTTACAGTGTATGGACTAGGGTGCATAGTGCATTGGTGATAACAAATCACGTTCGGTGGCTGCAGTATCAAGTATAGTACGAGCTCCGCGTTATATAAGAAACCAGCCCCAGTTTATGAGTTGTGGCGAGCAGAAAAGCAGGTTTACAAATTGATTTTGCATTATGTTCTTGATATTTTGATAACAAGGGTCCAAAGACCCAATCCGCCCGGAGCCACCCTAGATCAAATAGGTGTCAGACGAGAGCAGGTTTTTCACGGCAATAGTGTGTTATTTACCTTCTTGAATATGCTGTTGATATCATAAATTATAGCCACCATGTGAACACCATGAAACCACTATATTTTTAGCATAGTGAAAACCGCATGCTCCGCATATTTAGCGGGAATTAGTGAATTAAAAATTTCATGCAATTTCACTGAAACTTGTTAGACACAATTCTCTGAACATTGTGGGGATTAATTGCGTTGCAGTTGAACCTGATAGTTGTCTAGTCGCGATTCTCGGAAGAACAGTGTCTAATAAATATAAAGTGAATTCCCTGATGTATGCACATATATGCTAACGATTCGAGAGCTGCTTAGTGTATGACGGAGAGATAGTCTGATGTTATTCTCGTGGACCTTTCCATTCTCTTCAAAAATATTTTGAAAAGAAAAGAATGTATTTAGACAGACCCTGCTTCCAGAGTTAGACATTGTACTGAATAGACGGAGACGACCAGCACGGGAAAGCTGTCCCAAAAACCTAAAAAGTTGGCGAAACTGATCGTGAGGATTCGCCCTCAAATATTGAAGCTCCACTCAAAGGTTCCGTGGACGCATACTTTTTTGACTCCTTACTAGTCAGGCTCCTGAATGTGGTGTGTGTGAGTTAAAGCTGAAAACGAAACCAAAAACCAGTTGGGAAACCGCAAACTGAATACTTTAGGTTTGAAGGTCCTGGGGGTTTAACGTGAGTACCTGCCGTGGAGGCATAATCCCACGGTCCTCTTCGGACACGGATTGATTTTGAGACCACAATCAGAGCCTCACCATGACTGGCACAGCGGTACTGGTTTA
Organism: Hermetia illucens; assembly: GCF_905115235.1. Lineage (NCBI taxonomy): Eukaryota > Metazoa > Arthropoda > Insecta > Diptera > Stratiomyidae > Hermetia > Hermetia illucens. The sequence continues at coordinate 8,656,863 of NC_051852.1, forward strand.
TACTGAGTGCAGGCTCAACATTCATATCAGTGGATGTAAGGCCTATCTAACACCTCTATCGTAACTAAGGAGTACGGCACCCGAGTTGTATAGTGCAATTTCATGCTTGAGCTCCACGGAGCTCTGCCCGCGATGTAGGCATTACCACAACCACCATGAACTACCACAACGGGGCCAACAGCAAATAACCGGGCCGAAAGCACATCCTCCGAGAATTCTCCTGGAGCATATGCTCTCTCCCATGGTACCAGATAATCTCCGGTGAGACTTCGTGGCAAGAGCCACTTCGGATGAGTCCCTCGCAGATTCGGGTCTGATCGACGTCCTCGAGTCCGTGGGGACGGCACGCTTCAGGTATTAAGGGTTTTTTTTTATATTGCTTACATAAGCACATTTGTGTTCGGATAGCTGAGTGGTTAGAGACAAGGCTGTAATATGGAAGGTCGCGGTTCAAATCTCACTGGTGGCAGTAGTATTTGTATCCTCATTTGACGTCAGATAACAGTCGACTGAGCTATGAGTCAGTACCTGAGTCAAATCAGGGTAATAATCTCGGGCGAGCGCAATGCTGACCACAGTGTACTGTAGTGTACCGTCACGGTTTTGAATGAAGTGCTCTAACACACTTCAAGTCCCTGATCCAATATGAATTGTTACGCCAACGATTATTATTATTATTCTCGAAATCAGCGCTCCGATGCTATTTGCTTTGGTTGCTGCACCCTCCACATGCAACCTGAAGTTTAGCTTCTCAATTATTACGCCTAAATACTTAAGCGCAGGCTTGAAATGAGTTGTCTGTGTTCCAGCTTTGATCTTCATTGACGTGCACTTTCTCCACTTGGTAATAAGTCTTACTTCCATCTTATGCTCCACGAGCTGTAGACCAGTATTTTCTAACCAGGGTTTATCTCATAGACTGCTTCATTTGCATAAAGCTCGCCTTCTTCAAGGAGGCGTGCTACCACCGTTACACCAATATTGTCCGCGAAACCAATGGAGACCACACCAGTAGGAAAGTCTAATATACTCCGTTATACATAATAATCCACAAGAGTGGCTATAGGACGGACCCTTGTGCAACTCTGCATGTCATTTGGTATAATTTCATTCCTTCATCTGATTCACAATACAGAACGCTATCGATTAGGAAGTCGGCAATGATACGCACCAGGTACTTCTTCAGGACTAAGTTTATTAGGGACTCAAGTATCTCACTCCATCTAGCGGAATTGAAGGCGTTCTTCACATTGAGTATGATCACTGCACAACGTTTGTCCTCGTCAAGTACGGTCTTAGCTGTGTTAGCTACCAGGCTAATTGCATCCGTTGAAGACCTCCCCTTTCGAAAACCGAACTGATTCTAAGAGAGACCGCGGTCCTACTCGTTCGAATAGTTTGCCAGTATTGTTTGGAAGGCATATCGGTCTGTAGGACGAAGCTTCATCCAAAGGTTTATTAGGCTTGGGGACTAGTGTTAATTTCTACTTCTTCCATTGTGTAGGAAATGCTCCTTCTTTAAGGCATGTGGTGAACGCCTCGGCAAACATATTTGGCGCTATTTTCACTGCTGCCGTGAGAGCTTTATTGGAGATGCTATCCAAGCCAGATGCTTTATTTCCAACTATTTTTTCCGCAGCTTCGAGGACCTCCTTTTCACTTACCTTGTTTATCTCAACATTGGGAAGATAGGCGGTACTCACATTCTGTGGTAAAAGATCCGTTACTATTCCATTAAGCAGAGTAGGGCCAGAAATTGGTTTTTTTGTCTTCATGTAGCTCCTCGTATCCAGATCGGTTTCTATTTCGCTGACTTCGCCTTCTGGCCTTGAGGCAGGCCTTGCGGCATTCTCCGATTTCAGAGGTCCACCAAAAGTTTTGAACTCGCTTCTGGGATACACACCTTGACATCGAGGCGTCATATGCTCGCCGAAACTTTTCGCCGATCTGTAAAGCTTTCCCTTCTGCGCTTCCTTCAAGCGCTGTATTTTGCTGCAGAACTTCTTTGAAAATCTCCACGTCATACCAATTAGCTGCCTACCTTTCAACTCTCGTTCCCTGTTGTTCATTCGTGTACCGTGCATGATTTCAAAAATGATGGCCTGGTGGTCGCTATGTGTATATTCTTTACTGACATACCACTGGAGATACTTCGCTAAAACAAACAACGCTAACAAAACTGGTATGCCGCCTATTTTTGCTCTAATGGAGTCACTCTCGGGAATCTTCGTGGTTCCTTCTATGGCTTGATTTTCGCATATGCTTATCGTTGCTTTTTCGCTCTTATCCGCGACCCAAACTCCACTGTCTAGTTTTTTTACCGCTCACAAACAATAGCAACGTTTTCCAATACCGTCTTGGAGAGGATGTCCTGAACCGCTTGGCAATGGTTTAGGTTTAGCTGTAGGAATCGCACTTGCGCATAATATCGATCGCCTTCCTTCAGAACAGACAATTGGGTTCTTCTTCGCAGACTTTTGCAATGTGGCCTTTTTTACGCATTTACGACACAGGTCGGACCTATCGTGTACGCTAGTACATTTTTTCGCCACGTGCCCAAATTCCAAACACCTAAAGCATCTTTTCAGAGTTATCTGCTCTCGTACTCAGCAGACGACCCAACCAATCCGAACTGGCAGTGATAGCTTTTTTGGCCGCTTCGAGTGTTAGACTTATGGACGCAGTTTATATGCTGCCATATGCCTTCCTTAGTCGGAAAATATCTCGCCCCTAGACCGACTGTATTCCCAGTTGGGATCGTAGGGCTTGGTAAATTTCTTCCTTCGTCGTAATCTCAACCAAGTCCTTACACTCAATAACAACGCGATTTTTGCTTAGCTTGACTTCTGCTCCCTCACCCAATGACGACTCAATTTTTTTCTGCATGTCTTCTGAGTTGGTTTAAATCCTAGCAATAGGTCGCCCTTCTGCGTTCGCGTTATGCGATTCACACATTCACCTAGCTCTATCAACGCGGGGTCTATTTTGACCTTGCGCAGAATATCAGCCTACGTAAATTCACGTATTTTCACGGGCCGGCTCTCCTCTGTAGCTTTTTCTTCCTTTCCACCTTAGTCCAAGTGGAACCTTGAATGCAATTACTATCTTTCGTCATAGGGGTTGGTAGTCTTTCGTGTGTTTGCTTACTTTTTTGTCGCGGAGGCGTTTGCGTTGAGGAAATTCCGCTTGCCCATGAGACTCTCTCAGTCTTTTACGGAGCTCCGGAGTTTCCTTTGTGTCCAGTATACGTTGTGGTGCTGCATCCATGACAGTAAAGGAGCTGCCCCTAGATGGGAGCACTCTTGGCGTTAACTGCAGTGTTATAGTCTCTCCCTGTTTTTTACCTTCATTACTTTCTCTTCAACCCTCTCGTCCTTCAAGATACGCAGCTCTTATAGCATGCAACTGGTCTTTAATTGCGTGATGGACATTATGTCGAGCATTGACATACTCCATAAGATTTTTTATCATCGTCCCTAGCTTTGCTATACCCTCGGGGTCACTACTCGTATCGTTCACCGAGGTGAGTTGGCTAATTTTGTCACCATTATCAGGTTTGCTGTCGGGGATCGTATTACTTTATTACTTCTCTTCCAATATTTTCCAGCAGTGTCTTCTCGCCAACACCCTTGCTAATGGGAACCAGGCTGGATGTCGTGTTGCCATCCGACATTCGGATGGATGTCTCTTCTCCGGGTTGATTATATTCTCCTTCCATTGTTTCTTCAAATAATCTACGTCTACTAACCAAATCTGGCAGTTACCTACGGTAACACTGCATTCCATGGTGTTTGTGAAAATAATCTGTCTGTCCGTCTGTCCGTCCCTCTGTTTGTTCGTCACACCCATTTTTCTCGGAGACGGTTATTGCAATTGACACCAAATTTGGTGGAAAGGTGGGAACTGTGAACACTCACGTATTTAGTGAGTTACTTCCTTTTACATCGAATTTAAGGGGGGTCCCCATATAGGCAAATGGGGGGTGTAATTTTTTTTCACCAAATATGGTCACGTGGGGTATTACATCAAAGGTCTCGATTAGTACTTTTGGAAGCCGATCTTGGTTTTGACATTTGTTGGAAAAGTGGGGAGTGCCGGGGGTCGAAAGTGATTATTTTTTTAACGGACCCAATCTCAGAAACTACCCAACCGAAAAATCTAAAAAAAATCAAGATACTGCCTCTATATGATGCCTAGGCTCCAAAATACCCTCCATACCGATAACCTTTCAGATAAAGTTAATAAAGTATATTACTAAAATTTGTAGTAATTGGCTGCAAAACCCCGCTTAAGTTCATCTTGGACGAAAATGTACGCTATAATAGAGAACACGATCCTTACAAGTTTGGTGGAAATCGCACTATTACTAACAAATTTATGATAGGTCAAAGTTGTCACTTCTCTGCAAATTCAAGATATCAAACCCACTGTTGAGACACCGTAACCTTTTTAAGAGAGTGACCGCAAATTTTCAACGAGTTGGGAGAGGGGAACTTCACTTGTCCCCCCATACTCTCCGCGGAGGATGTTAAAATATTAACCTCTACGTTTTCTAGCATAAAGTATAATATAGGCTGGGAAAACAAAACAAAGTTGTTCTATATTCCCAACAGGAAACCCCATTAATCTAAAGTGACACAAGATTACATCATGTCTACCTCAAAGTGGTTTCCTGAAAAATGGTTACATAAAAGAACCACAAAGCCCGTCATACTGATAATTTCAAGGTTCTGCCTTGTTTCAACTCCCTTTCCAAGCAGCCCAGACACTTATCAGCGCGATAATACAGCGTATTACACGGCAATAGGAATTTTCCTCTTGTCACCAATTTAATCAGGCGACCATCCATTAATTGCTGAGGGAAAAATTCTCCTGAAAAAAAAAACCGAATTCAATGTGACCTTTTGGTTTCCCACTTTGTTGTTTAGACAACCATGTGAACTTCAAATTTACACACGTGATTCTAACTTTCACAGAGAAATCATTAAATATTTACGCATCATAAAATTACAAAATTTATTCTGTCTGCTGGGTTTTGTCTGATAATTTCGCGAGCAGATAACTCTTTATCTTTTTTTTTATTTATAAACCCCATAACGACGAGTTGACCTAGCATAATACGTTTGGTCTTGGATTTTAAAAATAATTCACGTAGGGATGGATGCGATGTGAAGAATGTGATATTCTTAGACTTTTTGCTTGCCTAGTTCATATTCTGTTGAGTGAATTAGCTTCACTTCGGGGATGATGCTAGATACATATGTATCTCTAGCTCTATCTTCTTATTAATTAATAAATAATAAATTCAGATTCAGTCTGTACTCTCGCTGCAATACGTTGTATGGTCTCGTCTCTCCCGTCCCTCGTTTCCATTGCATTAGTAATAACTTATCTGCCAATATGAAAAATATTTTCACTTTCTTTGCACGGCAACATACATATTTCAAAAGGGGCAAGCGGAGACTATTTCGTTGAATAGATTCAAATCAGCAATTTTATTGGGGTCTGTGACATTTTGATAATGCATAGCATGTCGATTTGATGTATGCAATCATATACCAGCCGTAAAAATAATATTAAATTTGATTTTCAACAAAAAGATTAATTTATAATATATTTTTGTTCACTCCATCGCCTTCTATTGTGTTACAGATATAGATATTATCTAATATGAAAACTTTTGAAAAAATGATTATCTTCTTCTTTTTCTTCAGCCTTTGTCCCGTTCACAAGCGGGGTCGGCTTGTCGTGATCGGTTTCGCCATTAGGCTCTATCGAATGCCTGATCTGGATCCAATCTCGAAACTTTTAAATCCCCATCCAGCGTATCAAGCCACCGTTGTTTAGGCCTGCCTTTTGGTGGTGTACCACCGACTTCGATGTTCAGACCAATCTTGGCAAGTGAATTCTCGTTAGCACGAATTGCGTGACCATTATATTAGCAATATTTACTGGTTCATGATATCTGGGTTTCTTGCGCGGTAACAGAATAGTCCAGTAATTAAAGCTTTCAACCCCCGAGTTCTTCAGTCAAAACCGATTGACATGAAATTTGGAGCGGGGGTAGAGGGTGGTATAAGAAACAAAAGTTATATAGTGCCTATTTTTTGAGATATTTACAAAAAAATTATTATTTTTTTATATAAAAATTTTTCTTTTTGAGTTAATCACTTTCTTGCGAAACTCTTCTTCTTTTTCTCTCTCAGTAGATTGTCAAGGGATTCGTCTTACTTTCAATTTCTATAGGAAACCAACAAATTAATACGTTCAAATTTGTGTTTAGCTATTACTATTACACGGAGTAGTAGTGTGAAGTGGACCATGTCTATTCATGGAATTATGGAGGAACGAGCAACTTGCCTGTTCGACGTACGAAAGTGTGTGAATCGTGGCGGCTTGATATCGCAAAACAATTTTTGACAGCGAAAATTTTTTTCGGTGTCAGTTAGAGTTCGAGCAGAGAAATGAAAAGAAGAAGGACTGCTCTCAATTTAATTCAACCAATTTAATCATCATTATCATCAACGACGCAACAACCGGTATCTAGGCCTGCCTTAGTAAGGAATTCCAGACACCTCGGTTTTGCTCCAAAGTCCACAAATGCGATATCCCTAAGAACTATCTGACGTCCAGGCCTACGTCATCGCTCCATCTCAGGTAGGGTCTACCTCGTCTTCTTTTTCAACCATAGATATTGCCCTCATAGACTTTCCGAGCTGGATTATCCTCATCCATACGGATTAGGTGACTCGTCCATCGCCGGATTTTATCCATAACCAGACAGTCAGATTTCGTCGTTATGTAAACTACGGAATCGTCTAATAGGGGCCAAAAATTCTTTGGAGGATTATTCTCTCGAACGCGGCCAAGAGTTCGCAATTTTTCTTGCTAAGAACCCAAGTCTCCGAGGAATACATGAGGACTGGCAAGATCATTGTCTTGTACAGTAAGAGCTTTGACTCTATGGTGAGACGTTTTGAGCGAAACAGTTTTTGTAAGCTGAAATAGGCTCTGTTGGCTGTAAACAACCGTGCGCGGATTTCATCATCGTAGCTGTTATCGGTTGTGATTTTCGACCCTAGATAGGTGAAATTTTTAACGGTCTCTAAGTTGTAGTTTCCTATCTTTATTCTTCCCGTTTGACCAGTGCGGTTCGATGCTGTTCGTTCTTTGGTTTTTGGCGCTGACGTTGCCACCATGAATTTCGTCTTGCCTTCATTGATGTGCAGCCCAAGATCTCGCACCGCCTGCTCGCTCTGGATGAAGGCAGTTTATATGTCTCGGGTCGTTCTTCCCATGATGTTGATATCGTCAGCATAGGCCAGTAGTTGGGTGGACTTAAAAGAGGATCGTACCCCTTGCATCTACCTCAGCTTCGGGGACCACTTTCTCTAGGGGCAGGTTAAAGAGGACGCATGATAGGACATCCCCTTGTCGTAGATGGTTGTTGATGTTGAATGGTCTTAAGAGTGATCCTGATGCTTTTATCTAGCCTCGCACATTGACCAGGGTCAGCCTAGTCAGTCTTATCAATTTCATCGGAATACCGCCGTATACAATTTTAACCTGGCTATGCTATCATAGCCGTGTCCGGATAGCTGAGTCGTTAGAGCACAAGGCTGTCGTACGGAAGGTCGCGGTTCAAATCTGGATTTGTATCGTGATTTGACGTCGGATACCAGTCGACTCAGCTGTGAATGAGTACCTGAGTCAAATCAATCCTACAATATACTGTAGTGTACCGTTACGGTCTTGAATCAAGTGCTCTAACACACTTCAAGGCCCTGATCCGGTATGGATTGTTGCGCCAACGATTATTATTATTATTACTATTTTACGTTTGACAAACTACAACTCAATCCATATTCCACTAACAGAAAAATGAAAAAGTTCATTCTTTTTTTTTTATCAAATATGCGCACATCAGCGCTATATAACTTTTATTTCCTATGTCACCTTCTACTCCCCACCCCAGACTCCATGTCATTCGATCTAGATTCAAGGAATTCGGAGGTTGCCCCCGATTTTCACCTTCAGTGACTGGTCTAAGAGTTTGCTAATTAGGATAAATGGGGAACATACTCGTATATCTTCAAACTTTCAAAATACGCTGGTTCAAATGGTGTGATAGACGTTCAGCCCTGGGTTCAAATCCTGGTTAGTGGTGAATGTTTGCCTTCAGTGTTATGCATAACTTTACACATAACTTTTCTCACCATAAGGGGTCATTTGATCTTTCTTTGATTTCAAATAAAATAATCAAACACGAGACCTCCGAAGGGGAAGAAGGTTCTAGAGGTCCCCTGTCTTCAACTTCGATAAAAGCTTGTCGCAGTCAACCATCACTCCCCTTAGAAGGAAATGGAATCTCAAAGTAGGGTTTGGTAAAGGTGAACAATTTATGAGGGGGAGGAATAGGTCGCCCTCTCCCCAAACCCGATGAAAACTAGTTGTAGTCATCCCCTTTAAAAAGATATTGACTTTCTAAATGGGCTTTTTATATCATCATGATAAAATTTGAATTTTCAACCTTACCCGGTTAAAGAGAGAGAATAGAAAGGGTATATAGAAAGAAGAAAAAGGTTCCCTCTCTCTAATCCCTTTAAAAATTTGCAACGGTCGGCCTCTCCAAAATGATGTTAGTTAGTTTAATTTACTGGAGGAGCAGCAGCTCCAAGCACTCAGGCCATTGTACTATCCCCGTAAATTGCCTATTCAATGGCTTCCCGCCTCCGGTGTACGCAGGCTTTAGCGAATCTGAGAACATTCTCCAGAGGTAGAGAGTGTGCAGATTCTTCATTGAAGAAAACCTTGCCAAGGTGTCTTCGTCTGAGATCTGAGGATGCCGGGCAGCTGCATAAAAAGTGCAAGGCCGTCTCCTCCTCCTCCTCCCATTGTCTGAACATAGCCGAAACCACTACCCCAATCTTTTCCATATGGTAGTTTAAAGGGCAGTGTCCGGTCAAAAGCCCTACTAGGGTTTTCATGTCCCACTTCTTAAGGGACAACAAAAATGCCGCTCTAGTGGCCCTAGGCTCTTTCACAAGGATTTTCGCTCTTGATTAAAGGAATTCTTGATTGCTTTAATCAATAATTGCTTTACTTCGGAGGTTTTCCCCGATTTTCACCTTCAGTGACTGGACTAAGAGTTTGCTAATTAGGATAAATGGGGAACATATGTATATTTTCAAATTTTCAAAATACACTGGTTCAAATGGTGTGATAGTCGTTCAGCCTTGGATTCAAATCCTGGTTAGTGGTGAATGTTTGCTTTCGGTGTTATATTTATCGCGCTATTATAAGCTTGTCTTTAACACTAAACATATCGGTGCTTTACACATAACTATTCTTACCATATATGATCTTTCTTTGATTTCTAATATAATCAAACACCACACCTCCGAAGGGGAAGAAGGTTCTAGAGGTCCCCTCTCTTCAATCTCGATAGAATCTCGTCGCAGTCAACTAACAAACCCCCTTAGAACGATATGGAATTTCAAAATAGGGATTGGTAAAGGTTGAATTTTCAACTCCATACCCGAAAGGCGTGAGTATTTTATGAGGGGGAGGAATAGGTCACCCCTCCCCAAAAATAGTCTTGGTTAGCCCCGTTTAAAAAGGTATTGGCTTTCAAAATGGGTTTTTTATATCATCATGATAAATTTTGAATTTTCGACCTTACCCCGTTGTGGAGAGAGAATAGAGAGGGTATAAAATAGGAAGAAGCAGGTCCTCTCTCCCTAATCCCTTTAGAAAATTGCGACGGTCGGCCTCTCCAAAATGATACTGCTTTCACGTTAAATAGTTAGATTTTACTGTTGTATAATAGTTGGGTTGAAAAGTTCGTAGGCTAACACGCAGATGGTTGTCGTAGTATTCCATAAGCATCCATATGATTTTTAGTTATTCCTACCCTTCAAGGGGCACGTATACAAATTTGACAGTTGTCGGACTATTAGTTTGTGGGATAGAGTATTTTCAGTGAAGCAACTTTTCTTAGTTTGAAGAAAATGGATAAAAAGGAAATTCGTGTGCTAATAAAGCATTGGTTTTTGGCAAAAAAAAAATACTGTTGAAGCCAACACTTGGCTTGATAAACGTTATTCGGACTTTGCATCAGGAAAATCAACCGTTGAGAAATGGTTTCCTAAGTTTAAGCGAGGCGAAATGAGCACCAAGGAAGATGCACGCAGTGGACCCCTCAAAGAAACTGTTGCCGACGAAAACATAAAAAAAATCCACAAAATAATTTTGGATGACTGCAAAGTGAAGTTGATCGAGATAGCTGAGGTTCGAGAGATGCCAAAGGAACGTGTTGGACATATCGTGCATGAATGTTCGGGTATGCGAAAGCTTATTGGTGGGGACATCATCGTCGTGAGTTGCAGATGAAGACCGCCCACGATGATTGCCCTAGCAATATGTTTATTAACAATATGAAAATAGTCCCTTGTCAGGGCGCCGGAACTTTTGTTAAAAGTAGTGACCATTATGGATTTTTTGGAGGGAATACGGTAGGGTAAGATGGGAACTTTTGCTTCCTTTTACACGCTCTTTCTACCCGTTTCCCTTCCAGGGCGGGGCTGTCAAATCAAACTTTACCATGAAGATATCAAAATACTCACCATTTGAAGTGCCATAACCATTTAAGAAGACTGACCGCACAGTTTCTTAGCGGGGTTTTATAATAGAAGGACGACTCCCGCTTCTCCCTTGATACCCGTCTTGGAGTTAAACCTTATCGTTTTAACATGAAAATAGCCGCACTTTGGACCGGCATGACTTTTAAAGGGGGTTAGAGCTTCCTCGTTTTTCTACATATACTGCCTTCTCTCCCCCCTCACTGGGTAGGGTTTAATCTTCAAAATTTATTATGATAATATAAAAAAAACCCTATTTTGAGGGGCTTTAAAAGAGGGGGGCGTCGCAAGTTTTCACCGGTTTGAAGTAGCGTCCAACCACTAGTGTTCTTTACAATCTACACATCAACGAACGATCTCAAATACAACATTTACCGCAGTGTTTCTCTATGGTTCTGAGTGCTGGCCAACAATAAAAAAGACACTGAACGCTACCTCGCGGTAATGGTTTTAAGAGGGGGTGTTTGTAAAAAAAAGAGGACATGACATCAGATGGAAAATTGACGTTGGCCAGAATGCTAGAGGCTGTTAGGGAAATCAAATTGGTGGACGTCAACGCAAAACTGAGATGTTTGGAGTTCCTTATTAAGTAAGGCCTGAACCGGAGACGGGTTGTTGTCAGTCAACCCTTTTGGGAATGTCGCCTCCATCATGTCCATGGCTCTTGCCACGAAGCCTCACGGAGGTTATATGGCACCATGGGACTCTCCCATGTTTTAGAACATTTCTTGGAAAATGTGGTCTTATCTCGGTAATTTGACGTTGGCAGTTTCATGGTGGATATGGTTGCGCAGAGTTCCTTGTGGCCTAAAGCTTGGAGTTGGGGTGCGCAAGTCAGGCTTAGTACCCTTCAGTTGTGACAGAGGTTTAAGATAGCTCTCGCATCCGCTGGTGTGAATGCTGAGCGTATCGCGGTACCAATCAAAGTCTAATTAGGGTCGCCAAATCAATCCATACTCGAGGAGGGTGGGAGCATGCCTAAACCGCAGATTCTACCATACTCAGTTTATTCAATGTTATATTTTGATTCATTTACCAGTGGTTCGCCAAAAAAGCATTACTTCAATTGCAATAAATAATCATAATTATCATAGACTTCCAATACTACCATTATCTAATTAACTCCGAAGTCCGCCTTACGCCAATGTATCGAGTCAAAAACAAACATCAAAGACCAAATATATGTGTTTTCCGGAAGCGCTCTACGTATGAAGAGAATGAACAATTTTTTTAATGAATATGGGCCAAGAGATAAGGTTAAAGATTAGATAGTTTCATTACACTTATAAATCAAATGGAGGCTCGTTATGTGCTGCACCCAACTTATCATTTGTTATTGGCTTTACTACGTACGTAAGACTATGGACTTTGGTGCTGAAGGGGCCAAATTCCAGTTGTCAAGTGTTATGATGACTCCCGATTATTTTTTTACGCTGAGTATGTAATGAGTTTCTAAGTAAATTTCATATGACGTAGATATTTATATTATTTTTTGAATACGAAAACAATTTCAAGGTTTGGGTGGTATTTTTCTGAACCTTTCATATTTTTTATAACATAGTCTAATTTTTTGCATTCTGATCTCTTCTTAATAATAATAATAATCGTTGGTGCAACAATCCATGTTGGATCAGGGCCTTGAAGTGTGTTAGAGCACTTCATTCAAGACCGTAACGGTACACTAGGAGGCAATGTGGTCAGCATTGCGCTCGCCCGAGATTATTACCCTGATTTGACTCAGGTACTCATTCACAGCTGAGTCGACTGGTATCCGACGTCAAATCACGATACAAATTCCACTGCCACCAGTGAGATTTGAATCGCGACCTTCTGTACGACAGCCTCTCTTCTTGAAAAGTGAAAACTCCTTCAACAGCAGGTGAAGTTTTTAGGCCCCATGATTTCCCTTGAGGGAATCTAACCGGATTCAGACAAGATTCATGCCATCATAGATTTCTCACAACCTATGACAGTCCAGGATCTGCGAAGGTTCTTGGACATGTTAAACTTCTATTGTCGTTTCTTGCCCAAAACCACACAATATCAAGCGATTCTCAATGCCTACTTGTCTGGACCCAAGACTAAAGACCCACGCGTGATTGCGTGGCTACAGAGGCCGTCCAGGCTTTTGAGTTAGCCAAACCACAGCTGGCTGACGGTACACTCTTGCCATTTCCTCAAACAGATGCACCCCTAGCCGTATTCGTCGATGCCTCAAACAACGCGGTAGTTGCTGCCCTTCACCAATAGATGAACTAAATCAGCAGCGTTGAGCTTCTTTTCCAAGAAATTGAATACAACTCAACAGAACTACAGCACCTATGATCGTGAGGTATTAGCTGCGTACATAGCAACAAAGTACTTCCGATACTCCCTAGAAGGTAGATTGTTCACAAGCCTCCATGCAGTACACGATCTTGCGCACACAGGCCATCAATGAATAAGGATGTTAACTCCCGGGCTAGACATCACGTACCAGAAGTGTGAAGTCACCAAGCAAGTACGGAAAGAAGTAGGCTCATTCTCTCGGTTTACAAAGCGTTTTCACACGATCCACATCGACATTATTGGCTCTTTGCGAGATTCGCACGGCTTCAAGTATTGCCTCACAATTATCGATAGGCTCACGCAGTTGCCTGAAGCAATACCTCTGGCCGATATTTCCGCACAATCGTGCGACAAGGCCCTTTGTCGTGAATAGATCCCACGCTTTGAAGTTCCAGCCGAAGTCATAACTGATCAAGGAATGCAGGTCGAGTCTACTCTGTTCTTGGAGTTGGGCAAACTCCTGAGACAACTGCGTACCACCCACAATCCAATGGGATGCTGGAACACTGGCATAGAACACTGAAGGTCCCTATAATGGCAAACGATGACTCCTCGTGGTCGCAAGTCCTGCCTTCCGTTTTACTTAGCCTAAGAACAGCCCATCGTGAAGAGTTTGCCACCACTTCCGCCAAGCTGGTATACGGGGAGAAATTGCGACTCCGTAGCGACCTTGTGTTCGATACCAGGTCGACCCTTTCAACCACTGGGTTTTTGAGTTTGCTTCGGGACACCGTGGCAAGATTAAAAACGCTCCCGCCATCTCATCATTCTCCGACGAGATCTAACACCTCCAAGGACCTTGATGTATGTATACACGTCTTGGTTCGCGTGGATGCTTCCCGGAAGCCGTTCCAGCCACCATATAAGGGTCCATATGAAGTGCTGAACAGTGGGGAGCACTTCTTTAGGTTTGACGTTGGCGGCAGGCCCAAGAAGATCTTTGTGTCCAGGTTAAAGCCTTTTATCCCCGGGGTTGAGATTTGGTCTGCACCCCTAAAGTTGGCCGGCCAGGAGTCAGGTTTGTCGGTGAAGCATGGCATCAGGTAGTGGGGTGCTGTGGTAGTGCAAGCTGATTAGCGAGGTTTCGTCCGAGCTCCGTACGAGAATGATGCAATTCACCACGGTTGCTGGTTAAAATTTCATCCTTGATCCGTTAGTCGTTATTTAAGTGTGTAAACCACGCATACGTACAAGGTCATGAGTGGGGGCAAAATTGACTATACTCAAAACACAAAGTACGTTACCTCAAACCGTCTTCCTTCACCTGGGCTTGGGACCAGCATGCTATGTACATAAATAACATGGCGGAGTTCTTCTTGAAGCAGGATATTTAAGCTATTAATAAATTTGTGTACCTATACAGATGATCATATTATTGTTGGCTATACCACTAAACTGGGTATTGCCTATCCTACTATCAAGAGACCTGACCTTCTGCACCCAGATACTTTCTTTTTTTTGTGGGTAGAGGTGGAAATCTCAAAAAGACGCTGCTGGGCCAGGTTGCAGCAGTGTGTGGGATTCTCACCCACTAAAACCACCCCCACTTCTCCGTCCATATCCTCGCGGGACCACCGTGAAGTATTACTTCGCTGGGAGGGCTCTGGTTTACACTAGTGGAACTAAGTCACGCGTCCATGGTGCTTTCCGAGTTAGTTTCAGTTTCTTCAGCTTCTCCTGTATCGCTGTTAGTGTTCCGTTTATCACACTGCAGTTTGCTGTTGATCTCAGCATCCCATCCACGAAATTATAGGGTTCAATAACTGCGTTGAGGGCATCGTTTAACCTCCTTCTTTCATTGGCAAATCTCGGACAGTGGAACATAACATGCCCCAGGTCCTCGGGTGTAGCCGCGCTTTCGGGACAGTCTGGAGATTCATACAATCCGAAGCGATGCAAGCACTTCCTGTATCCACCATATCTCGTAAGGAACTGCGTTAGGTGGGTAATTTAATTCTCTTTGCTTACGCTCGACCCATCTCTCAATACAAGGGATCAGTGTATGGGTCCAGCGGCAATTTTTGCAATTATCCCACGGTTGCAGCCATCTCCTGTACAGCTCCTTCCTAATGGCTCCTTATCCGATAGAGACCGTGCGCCTCATTCGCCAGGAGATCCAAGGGAATCATTCCCGCGATGGCACACATTGCCTCACTTGATACTGCTCTATATGCACTGCACACCCTCAGCGCGATTGGCAGGTATGCCGAACTTACCTTTCTCTGTTTGCTGTATTATACAGTGCGCACGCCCAGAGAGGGCCGCGTTAGCAGGATAAGCCGCCGGCGACTAGATTTTCGTCCTCCAAAATTTGGCATCATCCTTGCTTGAGATGAACTAGCCTTTTGTGTCTTTTCGCCAGCATAGTCCAGGTGCCCCTTGAAGCTCAACTGGGCATCGATCATTACCCCCAGGTATCGATCGATTTTGATTACCAACGCAAATTTTGACAGTGTTGTTTTTCCTGCGATTGGTAATAAGGACCGCCTCCGTCTTATCTTTCGCCAGGTCCAATTTCACCATTTGGAGCCATGCTTTGATAGCATGAATGGTTTCACTTGCATATAGTTCAGACTTCCTGGTGGTCTTTCGCAACTTTTACCACTGCCAGGTCGTCTGCAAAACCAATCAATGTTGCCTCCCTGGGCACGCGAAGGCCGAGCACTCCGTCATACATTATGTTTCACAGCAGGGGCCCCAGCACGGAGCCTTGGGGAACACCTGCCGCCACAATATATTCATTCCGTCCGTCGTCTTTCTCGTACCAAATAAGTCTCTCCGAAAGCTAACTCTCGATTATCCAAGCTAAGTAACCATGGACACCCAGTTTAACCAGAGTGCCCATAATCGAACCCCAGTTGACTGAGCTAAAGGCATTCCTGACATCTAGCGTTACCACCGCGGAGTACTTACTAGCGGCCGATGCCTCCAGGGCCTGGTACACGACCGTTGCAATGGCATTAACCGTGGACCGCGCTCCACGAAACCCATATTGCCGCTCCGACAGACCACCCGCTAGCTCGACGAACGGAAGCAGCCTGTTGTATATCACCCTCTCCAACATCTTCCCCATAGTGTCTAACAAACAGATAGGGCGAAATTAAGAGATTGCGCCAGGTGGTTTTTGAGACTTCGGTAGCAGAACCAACCTCTGCCTCTTCCACTGAGTGGGAAAAACTCCTTGAACCATGCATGATTCAAATGTACTTATGAACCATGCGGGCCTGATTTTAGCAGCCAACTTCGGAGCTTTGTTCGGAATCCCGTCTAATCCCGGAGCCTTATTGTCTCCAATTCGTCCACAGATCTCCCATAGTTCCTCCTCGGTCAGCCCGGCGATTGTGAAGACATCTTGTTGAACCGTTGGATGAGGTCCGCTTTCTTCTTGTTGTGGGAAAAGAATTAGGATTATTTTGAACAAGAGTCGCGAGCACGTCACTTGGGGTGATTTTTGTCCACGAATCTTGTTCATTACAATCTTGTAAGCAGCGCCCCACGGGTTCGTATTTGCTTCAAGGCACAACTGCGTCTAGCAATTCCTGTTACTTTCCCGTATAGGCTTCTTCGAAGATCGCGGTATTCTTTCTCCAACTGCTGATGTTCTGACTTCCCTCTAGTTCTTTGGCAAAGCCTACTCGCTCGCGGACACGATGCTCTCAATAGAGCGATTACTTGGTTCCACCAGTAGTTTAGTTTCCTAATGTGATGGAACTGGCGTCGCGGCATTGTAGAGTCGCAGGTCTCAGTTATCCGTCGACATAACTGGCTCACTTTTTCCAACGCCATTCCCTTCGGGTTGTAAACTGCTTCTAAAGCCATCAGGAATGTCTCTTCCTCGAAAGCTCCAGTGGACCACCCAGCTATCCTGGTTTTTCCGCTTTTGATGCTCACTTGACTGTCGCCTCCCCCGTTCCTGATGTCAAGAAAGATGGCCTGCTTCACTGTGGGTATAATGCTCGCTCACCCGCCAGACCATCCCTCTCGCCAATGAGGTATTGAGGTAGGCTAAATCGACGATTGAGCCTAGTCCTCTGCCACGGAAAGTGGACACGCATCCAACGTTGGCGAGTACGATGTCCAGCTCCGCGAAAGTTTCAAGCAAGATTTGGCCCCTGTCCTAAAGCCCACGCGTTGCCCACCGGCAATGATCTCCTCATATTGCGCTGATGTTGCACTAGGAGGAGCATAGCAGCTGTAGATATGGACGCCTTTTATAGTTTCCAAAAGTATAAATTCCTTTTCCTTCATCTTCCTGTTGTTCTATCAAACTCATTAGTAACAACGTTTGTATTAGTCATATTTTCAATTACAGACTAATTGCTTGTTATATTTCCATTTATTTTATTATTTCATTAATTATAGGAACATGCTTCAGTTTCATTATCATCACACCTAACGCTGTGCAGCAAATACACCAACAACAGCCAAACAAACATAAAATCATAACACATGTCCTTGACCCACATTCCAACCAGAAGATCAAGGAACTGACAACTTTCAGACCGTTATAACGTTAAAATAAAAAAAAAATGTGGACAAGGTTTCCTTCACCTGACCAGCGACGTCGTGCACGTGTTAAGTTTGAGATGTGTCTGTGCGCTCGCATTTGGCGAAAAGTCAAAGTCACAGAGCAGATAGGCGAAAGCGAGGGGCTCGCCATCGCCGCACCCACCTTATCGCACTTTCGTGCTTTGGCGCGCAGCACGCACACATGGTCCCCACATATGCGGTGTTGTTATGCACATTTGCCTGGGTCGCCGCTCGTCGCCATGTATGCCTGTTCGTAGTAAATGCTTGCTTGCTTCTAGCTCTATCTGCCCCGAATAAAATGACGTGTAAACATCCAATAGACCTAACCTCAATTCCGCAAATATCACGAATTGACTCAAGTTGGCTGTCAATTTTGGACATAGTCCGGCGACGAGTCCAAAGTTTGTAGTTTGGCTGGTATCGGGGTTTTAAAGGTGCCAGAGTTCGCTGGGAAAAGTTAGAATCTGTTGAGTTATTGGTGGTTTGAATAATGTGTGAGGTTTAGCCGGAGGAATTCATAGTATCACCTTCGCAATTGGAAGTCAAGAGTAGTTACAGGGAAAATGAAGTCAATGAGGAAGATGTCGAAGACCAATTGGGAGGTCCTGGACACTCCGGAGGTATGTTGTTTGGTCTAATAGCATTTGAAACTCATTTTCATAATTCTTCCTGTATATGTTTTTCATCTTTGCACATCATATTCTGCCGTATCTGGGAATTTGCTCAACAACCTGGAGGAGTTAATAAGTGATCCTTACTTGCTGTCGATGAATTAGAACAATTCAGTGTCCTTCTAGCAAGGTTGTCTTCACAGTTTCAGTTTTACAGTTTCGCTTTCTCCCCACCGTGTAAATGAGCATCAGTCAATTGGAAAACTGCCCCCAATGTATCTAAAACTGTTTTACTTCCTCACCAGTTAGTATTATCGATTACTGAGAAGACAATAAGGACCCAAGTCCCTACGTTTACATGGGATGCAACTACAATTCTCTACGCAATGTTTTCACTCCATGCGAACGAATTAATACCGATGTATTGGTTTTACTTAGATGTTACGCAACCACCCACTTTGCTTCCCAGACGTACCTACGCTAACCAGGCTTATCACTTGGAATTTTTTAAGATTAACATTTATTTCCAAAATTCCAATTTTTCCACCCCTCAGGCTAAAATTCGATTGCTTTGCCTAACGCGTGGTATGCTCCCACACTTATCTAATCTAATTCTAGTCAAACTTGAAAATTTGGTTGGGAAACTTTTCTTATCGATCTCACAATTTTTTTAACTACTTCGTTTATTATTGTGTCTTCTGTTTTTTTTTTTGAGAACTAATAATATGGGATCAACTCTTACGGACTAAAAGACATGAATTCCTTTCTAGTCTTTGGAATTTTGATATTATTATATGATTAGCGTTAGCGATATTCTAGGGTACGATATGCAGGTTGGATTAATTATGTTAAGTCAATGAGGATTATGCAACAATTTTTCGGCAAGAGTATTTGGATGATTTTCAGTTTTATCGATAAGTTTTAATTTCGTCTGGAGGACGAGAATAATCAATTGCGCTTCTAAGAGTTTAGATTTTTGTCTGCTACTTGTAGTCGTCTTTTTCTTCAGCCTTTGTCCCGTTCACAAGCGCGGTCGGCTCGTCGTGATGGTTTTCGCCATTTGGCTCTATCTGTCTGATCTGTCTGCTGCTTGTAGTATAGTCTAAAATTGATAGACAAGGGTAGCTTCCTCTACAAACTACAATTTTTAGTTTTAAATGTAAATATATATTTCGGGAGCGACTTACCCCCTTCATCAGTATAACGCTACTACTGTTTTTAAAGGGGGGGGGGGTCCACATTGATGCCGGATCGAACTAAATGGAGAGCAACTTGCTCCCACTCCTGATGGTCCACGGACTCCTCTAAGAAGAAGAACCGTAGCCGCCTTCATCCCTCTTTTAATTTTGGAAACTTGGGTGTTAAACCCACTCGAAAAATTGCAAAATTGCTCTTCTTAAGTCTGTTGCTACTAAATGCTGTCGAACATTTGCGTAAACAGTTCTTACTAAAATGGCCTAAACATTTTCGATTGGATTAATGCTTGGACTTCTGGCTTTGTAGTCAAAAATAGTATTTAATGGGACGGAAATTTTCTTTTAACGTTTTTGCGACATGAATACTGTCATTATCTTGTTGAATTATGAATTCTGTGCTATTATTTATATTTTGAATAGCTAATTAGGACATTCCAAGATCCTATAAATCTTTCTGCCTACATTTTGTTTGTTATAAAAGACAATTGCAGTTTTCCGTAATAAGAATTTACCGGTAATTTGCCGGGTACGTCTAGATTAATTCTTTACTCGTTTGACATTATGCTA
Organism: Hermetia illucens; assembly: GCF_905115235.1. Taxonomy (NCBI): domain Eukaryota; kingdom Metazoa; phylum Arthropoda; class Insecta; order Diptera; family Stratiomyidae; genus Hermetia; species Hermetia illucens. Next base: position 8,676,735 of record NC_051852.1, read on the forward strand.
GGTGATGACGGCTTTACGGTTTCTTACCAGGGTACAATTCTCAAAAAAATATTTTCAGCTCTGGCAAAGCTCTGGTCAATAAGGCGGATTTGCGATCAATATAATTCGTAGTCATGTTATGTTCTGCGAATTATATAAAGGAGCACTTAACATATGGAAGCCGCTTCGGCCACGTTGCTCCCAGTACGGAGGTCAGGCAGCGTCTGACGATTTGCCTCTGCCCTGGTAAGAAACCGTAAAGCCGTCATCGTCTAATATTTTGAAAGTTTGGGTACTAAGCCCTAAACGAGGGTCCGTGGACAAAAAAAAAAGAGGGAGTAAGTTGCTCCCCATTTGGTCCGGTCCAGTATTAAGTTGACGCGGACTTAGGACTCCACAACTCTCAAAAAGACATTATGCTACTTTTTCGTTCAAGCCGTATGATTTTTTAAGGTTTTGTTTGTCTGTCTGTCTGTCTGTCTGTCACACGCAATTTTCTCAGAAACGGCTATGTGACACGGAATTTGGTGAGAAGGTGGGAACTGTGAACGCGCAGACATCCAGTGAATGATATCCTTCTACGTTGGGATTAAGGGGGGTCCCCCTACATGCAAAAGGGGGGTGTACAATTTGTGGGTATCAAATGAAAGGCCTTGAGTAGTACTTTACGAAGCCGGTCTTAGTTTTGACATTTGCTAGCAAGGGCGGGGAGTGGGAGGGGTGGAAAGTGATTATTGCTTTAACGGGCCCATTCTCAGAAACTAACCAACTAAAAAATCTGAAAAAAATATGAAGCTACGTCTGTATAATAGATGATTTAGATTTAAAAGTTTATAGTAGTATAGAATATAATATGAAACATGTTATCCCCAAGTTTGATCAGAATCGTACTATTATTAACAAAGTTACAGTAGCTCCAAGTTGACTTCATCGTGTGAATTTACTGCAACTAAATAAAAATATCACACTAAGGTGAGTAGTCTTACATGGTAATACATAAAGGGCTACGTAAAAATGGGATAGTTCTACACTCAAATATACTCACAGAAGAAGCAAACAAAACCTTTCATACCTGGAGCGCTGAGCTTCCGGTTTCTCGACTTGTTACATAATTCAATCTGGCAGCTTTGTGAAAAGATGTAGGCTGGGATATTTTTGCCCGTTTTCCTTCCATTTGATTTTTCTATCCGCGCTTGAAATCTATTGAAATCGATACTTTCTAGTTGCAAGTTGCAATCTTGACACAATTTGCCTTTTTTCTTGAAAATGATAATTTGTCTATGTGATATCTTCATGTTTCCTGCAAATTGGAAGTAGAAATGCCGTAGTTGTCACCCAATTAAATTTAATTTTGTATTACTTCCACCGATCTATTAATGTGGCGAGAAATTCCACAATTTGAAAGTTTAGTTTCTTTTAAAACCGCGGTTCGGTTTTTTTCCACTTCTTTTAGAAGGTTTCCCCTTGCCATTTTAATATTCACCTTTTTCCAATTGAAATCATTGGCCTGAAATAATCCTGAGAAATTGGTTTTTCCGAAATGTTTAAAAAATCCCGAGAACAAAGGCGAATCTAGCGCTGTTATTGTGTTGAGTGACATCAAGCTCGATCCCACCGTCGATAGAAATTGTGCTACCAAGCTAGACATGATCGACACCCTCGATATTCTGCCCGCTGGTGCAGTAAGAAAGAGTGCGATGACAAATCTGCCTGAGAACCTTGTTGGTGTGGTTTTGCTGGTGTTTATATCTAGTCCAACTATGCTTGCTTTTCATGTCAAATCCAGATCGATTTGGCCAAGGCCTTCGATTCGGTGAGAAAGACGAACGTGTTTGAAGAAAGATGTCATGGCCAATTGAAGTCTTCCAACCTTTCGGATAAGGCTGCATGAAGAACGTCACCGATAATAAAAAAGAGTATCATCTTATTTTTTTTATTTGTAACGCTGTGTTATCATTAATTGGCAAATTGGAAACATATCTGAGATGTACTAATAGCCTTCGTACGGCTTCTTTGGTGGGCTTTTGTATTTTAATTGGAAAGACCCTTTATATAGGGCTTAAAATAAATAAAATAAAATAAATATACACTGTCGAAGACCTGAGGAAGACACCAGAGCAATATATTTTTTTCTTTGAAAGTTTCCCTTATTGCTGAGATGGTTTACCATAGCTGTTCTGTTGTACCATGTTTTTTTTCGGAAGTCAAATTTATGGTTAACGATTATATAACGATCTGTTACCAGCGATAGAATGTTTCATGCCAGCAGTTTTTGAAAGACTTTTGATAGACCCAGGCTTAGTAGACGGTGTAATGCTACGAGTTTAGGCTTCTCGATAATTTTCTCTGGATATGAGTGTGAAGCCTTCCCCTTCAGTTCTAATCGAATCATTTCCGGTTCCTTATTTTCGAGTGACATTAGTTCAAATCTTGAAAACACAAAGAGACCAAATGGGTATATATACATTTCTCTCTTCTTTTACGGAATGTTTTTATTATCTGCGAATTTCATGTGATACACATTGTATCCAATGGAAATACACAATTTATTACAATTAATTTATTGATGAAACTCTAGATATTTTCCAAATATGTTTTTTTTTATTTCTGGTAGATTCTTTGAATTTCCAAATTCATACTAACCTTTGTTTTGATAAAAAATAGTGAAATATTATGGAAATGGAAACCAACAGGTTAGACCACATTCGTTATAGATTATTACAACATTACTAACATTGAAGATTCATGGGTTAAAAAATAAGGAATCAGTACTGAAGAAGGGCACATGTTCTGTTCGAAACACGCGTTTGCAATTTTCTATATAATCAAATAAATCTACAGTATAATTGGAAGCTTATTTTAAGCGTTCTAATTAATTAACTCTAGAAAGCAAAATCACTTTTCCTTGTGAAACCTATAAACAAGTTGTTCATAAAAATATTTTTTTGCTTTGATGATAGTATTGTTGGGATAAGCTAACGTGTTAAATGTTAAACGATGAAATCATTTATTTGAATCGTATAACATCTTCTAGTTAAATTCCAACAAAAAAAATTAATCTAAAAATACAACATTCAGTGGGTGTCGGCATTGTTACTCAGAGATAAAATATATGACACGTGGCGATTATTCTATTGTCGCGAACATAGATAAATACAAACAGAAACAAAACAGAAAAAAAAATTATAAATCAAATATGAAAGGCGTAATGGTCGTTTCGATATTTCTTCAATATTAATTCCGTAGGCCCATGCTTTAAATAAATGTTCTTACAAACTTTGGAATACATTCATCCAAGTACTGAATAGTTTCCTCGTCTTTTTCCCGCTGTGCTTGTATCTTTCTCCAACCTGCTATTGCAAGCCAGATATTCACGCAAAAGAATAATCCGGACATTTCGTGATATCGACAATTTTAATAGTCTATCAGTCTGTCACATGCACTTTTCTTCAAAACGGCTAAACCCATGCGAAAGAAATTTATTAGTACTCATAATTGATATTACTTTTGACGTGAATTGTAAGGAGTGAAAATGTGCGCACTGTCTGTCTCTCCGTCTTTCTGTCTGTCAGTCTCGGAAACGACTGTACCGATTGATACGAAATTTTGTGGGAAAGTGGTAACTTTAAAACCCTATGCATGTGGTGAATTACATTGCTGCGTGTTGAAGTAAAGGAGAGCGCTCCTCATATACCTAAAAGAGGGTTGCAAATTTTTACCGAATATGGTTATATGCAGTATCAAATGAAAGGTCCCGATTAGTACTTTTCGAAGCAGGCATTAGTTTTGACAACAGTCGCAAGGGGAGCAGTGCGAGGGTCCGAAAGGGACAATTACTTTAAGGACCCGTTCTCATAAACTACCCAACGGAAAAATTGGAAAAAAAATATTGTGATATATTTTTATATTTTGAAAATGTACTGCTAATTGCCCTTCAGTCCCTCTTAGATCCGTAAAATTCTGTAATAAGATAGTTTTTAATACGAAGCATCATACTGGGAAGTTTGATGGAAATTCTACTATTCTTATCAAAATTATAGTAGGTAAAAATTGCTACTTTCGCGTCAAATAACTACTCTCTAATAAATAAAATGTCAGTACCACCTCGAATTAAATATCGGATATGTTTAGCATATACAGCACGAGCTATATATAAGTGGAACCATCGTGGAGCTAAATATTCTTACATAGAAATCCAACAAAACAACAAAAAAATCTGTAGCGCCAAGCTTGTGGTTTCTCACTTGTTTGCATTTGAAACAAATCCAGTAGGGCAACTAATTTGAAAAGTTTAAGTAGACCTTTCGGATCAGTGGAATTAAGGCTGCTTATGTTACAGTGAGTTCCACTCCTAATAGAAACGACCAATTCGGTCAATCATCATCATCAACCGGTATTCGGTCTAGGTCTGCCTTAATAAGGAACTCCAGACATCCCGGTTTTGTGCCGAAGTCCACCAATTCGATATCCCTAAAAGCTGTCTGGCGTCCTGACCTACGTCATCGCTCCATCTCAGACAGGATCTGCCTCGTCTTCTTTTTCTACCATAGATATTGCCCTTATGGATATTCCGGGCTGGATCATCCTCATCCATACGGATTGACCCGCCCACCGCAACCTATTGAGCTAGATTTTATCCACAACCTAACGGTCATGATATCAATCATAGATTTCGTCGTTATGTAGGCTACGGAATCGTCCATCCTCATGTACGGGACCAAAAATTCTTCGGAGGATTCTTCTTTCGAACGCGAGGAACACATGAGGACTGGCAAGATCATAGTCTTGTACAGTAAGATCTTTGACCCTATGGTGAGACGTTTCGAGCGGAACAGTTTTTGTAAGCTGTCGATCGACTTGTAATAATTTCTGATTGTGTAAGACGCCTCCTTGATAGTGATATTCTTTAGGGCAGTTGCTATTCCTGTTCCATGCTTCCACATAAGATATATTTTTCATTGCAGGCTGCACCATCACAATCTTCTGACGAGCCACAATTTAAGCACTTTTGGATGCTTTCCACATCTTAGCAATATGTCCTAAGTGCCCACAGTTGTAGCATTGCCTTTCCTTCATTTCAAAGGTGTCTACTTTAAAATATGTTTCCCCGATTATAATTGACACCGGCAGCGATTCTCCTAGGAAGGTTAATTTTACAATGCCCGTGGGAATTTTTTTTGTTCAGTCTGTCAGTGAATATCTGGGTTTTGATTACTTTTACGTTGGACTCTGAGGCTTGAATGATTCTCCGTCCCGTCCAATTGAGTGATACCCCCTTAAAGATGCAATAGCGGAACGTCGCATTAAAAGGTACGAAAGACTTAAGGCCGCGTTCTTTGACCCGTGGATCCGTTATGAAACGGTTCGCAGCTTGACCCGTTTTAAAAAAAATTGACACTCACAAAGCTCTCACGTTTGATGTTGACAATGGCTTTGCTGTAGTTGATGGCTTCTGCATGCGTCTATAGGTCTAACGGATCCATGCCCTCCCTTTTGCCTTATTTGTCTGGATTCGGTCCACTAACATCAAATACTGTCTGTATTTGCTGTTTTTATGATACAAATTCATTTCCACTAATGGGGGTGGAAATTGTTTTAGTCGAGTTTCCCACAGGAAAGGAAACCTTGACTACTTCGGACGTATTTTCGGCCTGATTGGTTTTCTTTATATTGAGAAATTCACTTTGTTGGCATGCAGGGTGCTCTTTCATTTTAGCCAAGGTCATCATGGGGGAACACGTTTGGGTACTTTGTTTTGAGCACGCGGCGCCGGAGGCACCTGCGCATTTCGCAGCGATCTTTTCTCTTTTCTTATTGGTTTGTCCGTTGCCAGATTGAAATTTTCACTATCGTCAAGTGCAGGATCCGATGCGTTAGCCTGCACCAAAGATTTCTGGGTTATCTCCAGCTATCAAAGACTCATCCGGGGTACGGTTACATCTCCCTCCCTAAAGGGTTTTTGCAATGTTTTCAATAAATGAGCACTCAAAATTTCGTTAGTAATACAAACTCTGCTCAACGAAACTGTCCATATTAGATTTTTACCTCTAAGATGGACAGTTTTGATGTAAAGGCAGATTCTAATGATACATTTGTGGAGTCTAAACCGGATTCGTCACACGCGCCACCCTCGCAAGGCAAGCAACTGCTGAAGCCACGCAACGAACCGGATACGACACACGCCACCGTCGCGGCGCAAGCAACTATTTAAGCCACGCAACTGCTTGTGCCGCCTGGGATTTTCTAGAGTGACGTTGCCGCCTTGGGACGGAATAACGTTACTTCGCCGCCGCTCTTCCAGCAAAACTGACGCAGCACGGACCAGTCTGAGCTGGACCACCGAAAAGCATACGCACAATTCTTGTTTCGTCCGTTTTTTTAGGACTGGTAGATTCCATTCAAGACTTGTTAGAAATAAATTATTGTTTTTACGGTAAACGACCGCGTTTCCTTTTTTTAGAGAAGGACTCGAGCCAGGATAGCGGCCCACCCGTAATTGGCTATCCAAACATTGACGCTAAAATATTGACATCTATATCAGTTAAGGTGGTACCAACTTTAAAAAAAAACGAAAATAATCGTTTCGTTTAAATTAAAAATCGCCGGTACTTTTTGATTATGGGCTATGTGTTACAGCTATTAAAGATTTCATTCAAGAGAGATCACATTTTACTGAATGTAATTTAATTGAGATTCAGGGTGAATGACTCTTTTAATTCTTAAGGTATCTGTCATCGTCTGTGGGTTATCTACGGTACACATCCTTAATCAGTCTGCGAGTTCATATAATAATTTTTTTTTGTAATCATAAATAAAATATCAGTCAAATATGTTTATTATTATCGTTACGAAACCTTACGAAAAAAGTCGTATCTGGATTTTAGAAGAAGATCAGAAATGCTTGGAACTGAGACCTTTATCGTCCTCCGGCTTTGAATCCTGATACTATAATGGATGCTTGCAGCATTCAATGAATTAATAACGAAACTGAAACGTGAGAAAGAGACTTTTCGGATGTCCTATTTGTTGATGATTCAATAAGCAGAACTGACGATATTCGGGAGATGTGCCCGTAATCATATTAATTGTCTGTTGTAGATACACCGATACCTTTTACTTTTTTCGTTTTCCAGTGTTCACATATAATTTTTCTGTTGCAGAGTATGGCAATGGCGGCATCTAAATACAACTTAATCGGTGTGATAGACTGCGGGACAAATACAGTCGGATTTTCGGTACATTGCAAAACCACTATAAAGTGTAGCCCTACTAATTTTGTTGTCATTGATATTTCCCAGGTTTACCAAACACCAGAATTCACAGAACTATGTTCCCACAAAATGGAGATTATTCAAATAACCCCACAAGATGGTTGGTGCGAACAGAATCCACTTGAAATAATGACAAATATACGAATATGCGCAGAGGAAGCATGTAAAAAATTGGAAAAACTCGGATATAAATTAAGTGAAATTGCAACAATAGGAATCACCAATCAACGAGAAACAACAATTGTGTGGGACAAACTGACCGGCGAGCCCCTATATAATGCCATATGTAAGCCGAGGAAATAATTTGTGGAAGACAATTCCTGATTTTATATCTATTTATTTTATATTCTAGTGTGGAGTGATATTAGGACTGATATTACAGTAGATCGAATCCTGGCTAAACTTCCAGACCAGAATAAAAATCATTTTAAAGATATTTCGGGTTTGCCTATTTCACCATATTCTTCGGCTTTGAAATTACGATGGCTTAAAGATAATATTCCAGCGGTGAGAAAGGCGTGTAGAGATCGGAGATGCTATGCAGGGACTGTAGATACATGGATAATTTGGGTAAAATGGGCAAATAAAAAAAAATATGCGCTGAATGAATAGTTTGATTACTTTGTAGAATTTAACAGGAGCCGTGGACGGTGGATTGCATATAACGGACGTAACAAATGCCTCCCGAACTTTACTTATGAATATTGACACATTACATTGGGATCCGGTAAGATTTTCTTTACCTTTCGATATATTTGACCGAATCTTTCTAACTTCAAGCTACTTGCCAGGTTTTAACGAGAGCGTTTTCAATCCATCCGAATATGCTCCCTCAAATACGAAGTTCTTCGGAAATTTATGGGAAGGTGAAAGACGGAAGTGTACTTAACGGAATCTATATTAGTGGTGTAAGAGGTTTTCCTGTCATGGGTCAAACAAATTATATTTAAAGTTATTTTTTCTTCCAGATTTTAGGTAACCAACAGGCCTCTCTTCTAGGACAAATGTGTTTCAAACCCGGTCAAGCAAAAAACACTTATCGATCAGGATGTTTCCTTCTTTGTAATACAGGAGAGCAGGTAAGCTTGGAAAAGTTGTATTTTTACTTTTTAATATTAAATGGAGAACCCACTTGGAAAACGGGTTCTGATAAAGAAAGATCTCTACAATTGTGACTTACCATGACCTTCATTTGTTTGTTTTCAGCCGGTCCTATCTTCGCATGGTCTAGTGACTACTGTAGCCTATAAGCTTGGTAAAGACAGTCCGACAATTTACGCCCTAGAAGGAGCTGTTGCTGTTGGTGGATCAGCTTTGAAATGGTTGAAAAATAGTTTAGGCTTGTTAAAGAGCGAGGACGAAGTTGAAGACCTTTCAAATGCTGTCCATTCAACAGGAGACGTTTACTTTGTACCAGCGTTCACTGGACTTTATGCACCATATTGGCGGAAAGATGCAAGAGGGTGAGTCCTAGAAGAGTAAAGAAAAACAAATTAGTGAGATAATCATGATATTTATGTTGCAGAACAATTTGTGGCCTTACACAATTTACAAATAAGAATCATTTAATTCGAGCAACCCTTGAAGCTATTTGTTTTCAAACACGTGACATTATTGAATGTATGAATCAAGACTGTGGATTTACGTTGAACAAATTGCATGCCGATGGGATTTTATCAGCGAATAAATTATTAATGCAATTGCAAGCTGATATTACAGGAATTCCAGTTTGTATGTTTCGAATTTTTGATTTTCATATTATCCCTGACCAAGGTTAATGGTGGAAATTCTTTCTTTTAGTACGTTCCCAAATGGAGGATACGACTGCTTTGGGTATTGCTATGTGTGCGGCACATGCTGAGGGGATAAATTCCTGTGAACTGTTACCAGAAAAAAGGTATGTTTACTATGATTTATTCGTTTGCACTGTTTTAAAGTTATGGCAACATTAAGGGTTTTCAGTTGGGGTGAGAAATATTAGATATATTTTGTGACGAAAATCACTTTGGAAAATTTTGTGTGACGTCAATGTAAATCGTAGAAATGACAATTAGCCTGGACAACCGAATACTTAGTTAGGATAATTGTTAACAGATGACTTTAATATCAGTAAGGAGACTTGTCGAAAGCGCAAAGTAGTTTTCTAGTAAAGTGTTTACATGCCTTCCTGGAATGTTCCGCGAGGTATAAACGGGCCCAAAGTCTGCCCACGAAGTCAGTCTAGTTCTAGAGTTAGAACCGATTGCGTCAGTTTTAATACACCTCGAATTGTACCAGTTGAAGGAATTGTTCTATAATTAATCGTGCAGTACGGTTGGATAAATCAATGAAAAATAAACACTTATATTGAAGTTATAGAACAGGGTTTTGTCTAGTGCTACGCAATCCAGTGATGCGAGTCTAAGTAAAGCCAGTAACGTAAACAGTGACAAGACTACGTAAAGTGAAGAACATAACAATTGGTGACAGCGGTGGGATTGTGTATGTCGCTGGAGCTGGCGTATCAAATTCAAACAACGGTTTGAAGAAATATTTAATGAAAAGAAGGTGAACGAGGGACAAAATGAAGGCGCTGAGGAAGTAGCGTGCCGAGGGAATGAAAATGTTCGTATGAGGGAACTGTAGTGTATCAGGACGAGAAACTGTGAAAAGTGAGTAACCAGAAGGTGGTAAGATAGCAGAAAGGATATGGAGAAGCAGAGGTCGTACGAGAAATTAAAAAGCGGCAGAGGAGTTTGACCAGTAGTGTTTCAAAGTGGCATCAAAATATCGCGAAACATCACGAGGTAAGAAAACTGCAGTTGCCAAAAGTGCCAAGAAGATGCCATTTGAGTGGTTCCAAAACAGTCCAGTCGGAATATTGGGAAACTACAAGAAGTAATGGGACAGGAGGTACCTAAAGAGCAAGAGCGAAATTACCGAGAAGCAGTAGACCATGGAAAGGAGGTCATAATTGAAGGAGTAAAGTGGCAAGAGGGGACTATGCTGGAATGTACGAAACAGAAGGAAGAAATTTGTAAGCAGGGCGAGCATACCTGGCAGGACAGTGCAAAGCAAGTGATCTCGAACTCTTAATTGGTCGCGATGCCAATGCTCAACATATTTGTTGGGGCAGTAGCAAATGCAATCCAAGAGGAGAGAAGCTATTTGATTTCATCACTTCAGCTGGTCTTATGACTGCAAAGAAGCGAAGTAATTGACCTAACAATCTGTATCTCAAAAGTGTTAGAGTTGATTACACACTGGCGAGTGTTAGACGAGGTCTCACTGTCAGATCACCGATATCTAGAATTCAGTCTGACAATTGCGGGCGAGCAGGCTGCAGTACAAAGACGGAACCCTAGGAAAACGAATTGGACAAAGTTCAATGAACTTTTTGGCAATAAAGTACAGTTCCCTAGGCAACTAGGACTCCTTTGGTGCTGGAAGATGAATTGGAAATTCTGAATTGCACATTTTTCGAGGATGCCTTGCTCTGGGCTACGTGCCTTCTTCTTGGCAACAGGTTAAGGTAGTCTTCATACCGAAACCTTGGAAAGATGACTATCCTAATCCAAAGAACTTCAGACAGATCAGCTTGACTTCATTCTTGCTGAAATGTTGGAGTGACTGGTGGAGCGTCACATTCATGGAAACGCACTTAGGTCACACCCACTTAGTGAAAACCAACATGCTTACTAACGTGGAAAGTCCTGTGAGTTTGCTCTTCATTCTTTGGTCACAAAGATAGAGGATGCAACTTTGAATGGTGAGTACGCGGTGGGAGTGTTCGTGGACATTGAAGGGGCGTTTGACTGTGCGTCTTTTCAGATGAGGGGCACTACCCTGGAAATCACTCTAGATAAAAAACTTCTTTGGAACAAACATGTAGAGGTAAAGATGAAACGAGCTCACACAGCTTATGGGCTGTGCAGACGGACTTTTGCCTCGACATGGAGGCTCAGGCCTGATGTGGTAATGCTATCATTAGGCCGATGTTCATTTATGCAGTGTTGTGGGTTAAGGTGAGACAAAAAGGTTTTCACGCTAAACTAGCCGCACTGCAAAGAACTGTGTGTCTGGGTATCACTGGTGCCATGAGCACGACATCCGACGCAGCTCTAAATGCACTACTCAATTTGCAGCCCTTGGATTTGTTTATTCAGAGCACTGTAATGAGAGCAGCTCATAGACTAATTCGATTAGATCTATGGGGAAACAACGGATGTGGGGGCACAGAGGATTGGAAGAGTTACTGGGAGTACTGAATTCAGTTCTTACAATGCCTTCCTATTCTCGTATCCCCATACATCTGTTTGGTAGAAGATATGAAGTTACCCTGAAGCGTAGAGAGAACTGGGTAGTTCTAGAGGAATGCGTGGCGGGATATACGGAAGTATTCTACACCGATGGCTCAAAAATAGAAAAGGATTCTGAAGCCGGAGTCTATCTCTCGAATAAAAACGAGAAGTGGGCTTTTCCTTTGGGATAATATGCAAGGGTTTTTCAAGCCGAAGTTTATGCGATTCTAAGGGCGGCAAACTGGGTGATTGACGAGCGGTTCAAGGGCAGATGCATCGCAATCTGCAGTGATAGTCAAGCTGTATTGAAGGCGTTGATTAGTCTTTTTGAACACCTCGAAAATCATTCGGGAATGCAGAAACCGTTTGAATTCTATCTTTAGATTTAATAGGGTGGAACTACTCTGGGTACATGGTCGCAATTGGAGTATCACTAGCATTGACTAAGTCTGTCTTCAAAAACTGAGAACAAGCTTGCCACAATGACAGGTGACAGAGCCTAAGTGCTGCTCGACACACCAATTTTTTCCTGCCAGAACCGAACATGCGTACCACAAAGTTTATCCTGCCGAAAAGCAGGAGTATTGTGGGGCATTCTGACAGGCCATAATTCACTAGCTGGGCGTATGTTCAGAATAGGAATTATTCAAGATGATACGTGTCCCTCCTGTAATGAGGAAGTGGAATCCATGGAGCATTTCCTATGTGAATGCCTCGTCTATGGACGCATCAGGCATCAGATCTTAGGTGCCGATGTTCTCCAGTTGCGACGGGTAGCATCACATCCACTAACGGAAATCCTGCGATATGTTAACGAATCCGGAATATTCCGTTAGATGGGGGTGTCGACTACAATGGGCCAATACGACCTGAGCGCTGACAGAAACAGATTGTTTCCCGTTGGTAGACTCCAATTTTTGGCATTCCTCAACCAACTTCTTCGCAATGTTATAAGTAGGGGAGTTAGACTCGGTGATAATCTCCCTCATCTCATTGCCTGATTTGTGTTTTTTTGGTTCGTATCGGGTTCTGGGTAAAGAGGGGTTTGGCATCCGGAGCTGGGCTGGGCCATCAACCACAAGAGAGCATTCTTTTGGGGCCTTCTCTACTCGTTTTATGGATCCTGGTAATGATTTAATCGCTAGAAATACCGCGTAATTACACTCAGATAGATTATTTTGCTTTTGTTAAGAGAGAGTTTTTTTTTTAAATTCAATTCTGAAACATTTAGTTATTGTTCTATATTTTACTTTCTATACATTCCAGATATTATGAAAACGCTAGATATGACACCTACCTACCAACTTCAACGCATTCGGAGCGTGAAATTCGTTACACAAAATGGAAGAAAGCCGTGCAAAGAAGTCTTGGCTGGGCCATAACAACCAAGAGCGCTGCAATGACAGACGAACGATATCGCATGCTAGCATCTATACCAGCTTCAATATTCCTAATTTCTTCTTTCACATTATTGATATTTGGGCAGAAACTTCTGCAAAGTAATTAGTCAAGAAATTAGGTCAAAAATTGGCTAAGATTTTTGCGATCGTGTCTTCCTTCTGATTGAGATGAGAGAAAATTCCAAATAATTTTTCCGTCTAATTCTATTGAAGATAAGAGGTCGATAAGACTAGGATATAAATAGTTATTGAACTTTCATTCAAATTAGACCACACAGTTGCCCTATTTGACCCAAATCTTTTAATTTAGCTTGCCATGAGGGTGTTAACTTCTGTAAGACAAATTGTATCTTTGCTTGGCGTTGAAATCTGATATCATGAGTTGTACAAATGAAAAATCAACTTAGTCTTAAGGAGAAAATAATAAATAAAAGAAAAGTGTTAAAAAAACGGTCTAGCAAACAGTTTAACTGTGTTGAGTACGCTTATTACATGCCTGAAGCTTAGTTTTACATATATACGTAATTGCAGTTCTTTGTTGTTGTTTAATGACGATTACATTCTTCCAATAAAATTTAAGTTGTATTGATGTCTACGTGTATACATTTTGCATGAGAAATTGGTTATAATTTTCTCGTTTGATGATGTTTATAATTATTTGAGTGACCACAATACGTAGACTGACATGATTTTTGACGACTTATTTTCATGTGATTAGAATAAATATTAGAATCTATTGAAAGATTCAATTAGTACTTACTGTTATCTGTATATGGTGGAAGAGGATTAAGTGAAACTTGTTGAAAGAATAATAAAAATGTAAAATGTTAAAAATTTGATTTTTTCTCCTAAATACAGTGAGTCCTTGAGGGTTTAACGTGAGCACCTGTCTTGCGACTTAATCCCACGGTCTTCTTAGAACACGGATTGATTTTGTGACCACAATCAAAGCCCCGCTGAGACAAGCAACACCGATACCAGTCTATACCAAGGCTTAGCATTCATTCTGGTGGATGCAAGACCTACCTAAATCTCTACCGAACTAAGGAGCACGGCACCCGTGTTGAAACGCAACACCACGCCGAGGCCCGAAGGTCTCTTCTCGCTTGAGCATAACCAACAACCCCCATGAAGCTCCCACTAGGGGGCCAACCACAAATAACCGAGCTGTACTCACATACAACAGGAGTTCACCCGAAGTATGAGAGTCCAGGGGCTATCTCGGTTCCCATGGTACCAGTATACCCCTGGTGAGGTTTCATGACCAATTTGCCACTTCAGATGAGTCTCGAGTCTGATCGCTCTGATTAGGCCTTTGGAGCATTCGCCTACTGCATCACGGCCGGCAAACCAAAGTGAGTACAGCGTCTCCCGGTGCGACCACTATGGAGGATCTCCTCGGCCACTTGGTTTTGGTTCAGCCGACAGGGTTGCCGCCCCGTCTTTCTCCCCGCCACTTCTGAGCGCCTCATTTCGGATGTGATCAAACGTGTCACGCCACTAGTCCAACGCAACATCTCCGTCTCCATTACCGCAAGACGCCGTTCATTGTTTTTTATAGTTCGTCCAGGTTGCGTTAATGCGTGAAGGAATTTCATAACGCACTTCTCCATTGGCTGATAGCGTTGATCCGAGATATTTAAATCGCTCAGTTCTGGGCAGATTACTGCCTCTGACAGTGATTGTGCCTGTTTAATTATAAAATTAATAATAATTGTTCAAACGCCGCAGGAGACAGAATCGATACTCTTTGTAAGAATTCATCGTTGGAGTTCCGCTCTTTTGGCGAGTTTTTATTTTAGTCTGCGCTTCAAGCGTCCGCTCCGGGGTACGTCGGTGGTGTTTCTTTTTCTGTCGTACGGGCATTTGTGGGTGCGGTCTGCCGTAGTCAAAGTAGGACCTTTTAAAATTCGGTACAGGCGCGTCTTTGACTCAACTCGCGTCGTTAAACCTAGCTTTTGGTATGTCGATAGACAACAAAGACGCGGCAAGCCCATCAGGCCCTCAGGTGACCGCCCTCGCTGTGCGCGTTCCTCCTTTTTGGCGACGGGATCCGGAGCTGTGGTTTGTCCATCTGGAGGCGCAATTTCAGATTTCCGGGTCAGGGCGGATGCGACAAAATTTAATTATGCGATTGTGGGCATGGATGAGGGGTCCATTCTCCTGGTAGTCGATATTGTAAAATCGGCCTCCTACGCTGTATTGAAAACGGAGTTTATCAAGCGCTTGTCGGTAAGTGCGATCACTTGCTGGCGGGTTTAACGTTGGGCGACCGAACTCCCAGCCAATTGCTTCGCGAAATGAGACAATTGGGTGGGAGCAAGATCGACGACGATCTGTTGAAGTCGCTCTGGTCGCGACGACTTCCGGAGGACACTCAGGCGGTCCTCGCATGCGTCTCCGGTTCTTTAGAGGCGCTGGCAGGTGCAGCTAATAATGTGCATGAGGTGCACGCGCGTTCAGCTATAGCGGCCGTTGAGCAGCCTTCAGACTAAGTTGGCGAGCTGAAGCGCGAGATGGCCGCGCTTATGGCCAGCATGACTGAGATGAGGGCGACGCTGGACGCTCAGCGTGCGGGCAGCAGGTCGCGAGTTCGCTCGCGGTCTACCGCCCGAATAGGACGATCAGGTAGCAGGTCGTCAGAACAGCCTACGGACCCAAGCATTTGTTGGTACCATCGTAGATTTGACGATTAAGCTACCAGATGTTCCCGTGTAAATTTGCGCCTACCACAAAAAAATAAGTCCGCGGGGGGCCTGGCGATGGCCACCCAGACGGCAGCGCCACGTCACCTAACAATTTATGCCCCTCTCAGTAAGCGGGGACGGAGGTTTCGGTTCTTCCCGTACCGGCTATTCCCTCAAACCTTGAAACTTGTGGCGGCAAATTCCTCTCGAATCAGCACCTACGGGTACAGGAAAGTGAACGTGAGTCTTGGCTTGCGTAGGACGTTTCTGTGGCAATTCATCCTGGCGGATGTCAGCTTCCCCATTTTAGGCGCAGACTTCTTGTGCCACTATGGGTTGCCGGTGAACTTGCAGAACAAGTCCGTTATAGATCCCACAACCAATCTTAATTCGTCGGGCCAAATCGCATCTCACCCAAATAATCTTTCAGTACTTTTGGAGGAGATTACCGACTCTCGTGTTCGGGCACTCCTCCAAAAGTCCAGCCAGATTACTACCGAATGTAGTCTCTCAAAACCAGTGAAGCACAATGTGCAGCACCACATTAACACCACTGGTTCCCTGATCTTCTCAAAGATGCGTTCTCTACCACCACAGAAGCTGGCTATTGCACTCTTGCGATCTTATGGCTGGTTATGGATCAAAGTGTAGTATCTCCTAAATATAATATAAAATCCCAAACATTAGAAACTGCACTTTTCTCTGCTTTCAATATTGTCTGAACAAGACTAGGCTTGCTTTGGCCCTTTGGCCAAGTAAGTTGGTCTAAAAATAAACGATGAGAAGACCAAAATCATGATACAAAAGTAGAAAGAGACCAATCAGTCAAAACATAAATCTAAACGCTGCGAAGTTAGGCGCAATTCTCACAAAGGACAACAACGCAACATTTTACCTCGTACAGCCAATTCTAAGGAAAGTCTCTCACTTAAAATATCTTTTCAAATTATCTGGCGAGAGCGCGTCTTGGACATCCACTTAAGGACGATTATGGAGAGAACGTCTTTCTCTAAGTCCTAGCATGCCTACCTCAAAGGACAATCCACAGAAACCGCCCTCCACGAGGTAATTGGCACTGTTGAGCGGTCGCTACAGTACAAGCAGTACACCCTAGCTGCTTTCTTGGATATAGAGGGAGCTCTTAACAACGTTAGTTCCAAAGCCATCAAGGAAGTCTTGACCAGTATTGGATTGGGGGGGTATCTTACGCATTGGATTATATCCATGTTAAGTACCAGGATAATCCAGTTAGATCTGGGAGGCAACCACTTGACCAGAGCTGTGAATAGAGCCACGCCCCAGGATGGCGCTATCTCTCCGGTGCTCTGGTTAATAGTAATGGACGAAATTTTACGAACATTGGACAGCAGCATTGTGAACGTGGTGGCGTATGCCAACGGCTTGGTGATATTAGTGTCAGGGATGGTTCCGTCCATTATGAGCGACATCATGGATGGAACGTTGCGAAAGGTGTGCATATGGACCGCAAGATGCGGACTCAGCATAAACCCAACCAAAACGGAATTGATGCTATTCACCACCAAGACAAGAATACCGGAATTCCACCCACCACGGCTGAATGAATAAAGATTGGTTTTTTCCTCTAATCTAAAGTAATCCTGGATCCAAAGCTAAATTGAGAATATAACTGAGGGTTAAGAAGGGCTGTATAGCCTTCTATGCCTGCAACCTTTGCAAAGAAATGAGGTCTCCGGCCGAGGATGGTTCTCTGGATGTACACCGCTGTATTGCGTCCGATCCTAACGTACGGCTCTATTGTATGGTGGCAGCTTTTGAGCAAAAAATACAATAGGATGAAGCTTAATAGGATTCAAAGAACCGCATGTGCAGGTGCTACTGGGACTCTACAGTCCTGCCCGGCAGATGCTCTTAATGTACTCCTGCATCTCCTCCCTCTAGACCTCCACATTAAATACGTTGCAGCGTGCAGTGCCATCAGACTACGTTAGTCCGCATGCTGGGCAGCAAAGTGCTATGGCCACAGTAACATCCTAGACGAAGTACCTCGGGAAATCTGAGCATTCCCCACGGACTATCCACACGCAAGTTGAACTTCACGAAAAACTGTACTGTGGACTTTCCAACCCGGGCAAAGTGGAAGACCAGTGGCGTGTTGCAAAGTTGTGACTCAGTATTCTTTACCGATGGATCAAAGATGGTCTGTGGAATCGGTGTGGGGGGCGGGGGGTTTTCTCGAATACACACAGTGTATCCGAGTCATATGATCTCCTAGGTTTCGCCAGTGTATTCCAAGCGGAAGTGCTTGCGACATTGGAAGTCTGTCGATGGCTGGAACGAAATTCGAGCCCCAAGCGTAATATAGCCATTCTGACCGACAGCCAAGCGACCATCGAGGCCTTGTACTCAGCGACGACATCTTCCAGGCTGGTGGGGCAGTGCAGAAACGCACTTAACCGTCTGGGTGGCACGCTAATGGTCAGCCTCCTCTAGATTCCCGGGCATAGGAACATAGAGGGGAACGAGCGGACTGACGCTCTGTTCTTGGCAGCCCTTCGGTGAATACAGTTGGTGTTCCACTGGCGGCTGTCAGGGGCGGAGTCTAGATGGCGAAGGCTTACAAGCTGTGCCAAATCAAGGAGAATTTTGTCGATTTATAACATAGCTCGAACACGAGAGCTCCTGTGCCAGGAGCGCTCAAATGCATTCAAGATTACGGCGGTCTGCGCGGGCATTGGTCCATAGGGGATCATGCCGCTAGGCTCTACATACCATACAATTTGCATTGCCGAAGCTGCGGAGAAGGAAGGCAAATCCTCATGCACTTTCTCTACGATAAAACATTCTTTTGGGACCTCAGAGAGACTTCTAACTGCAGGGTGGGAGAGCTGCTTTCCTTCGTGAATGCTACGGGCTGGCTCTGAAGATATGAGCCGGCTCTGCTTCCCTGCTCTCATAACGTCATGATTTTAGGAATTTGGGACATCAAAACGGCGCACTACATCGCTAATTGGGCTCCTCGGAGTGGCCACTGGTACCTACCTACCCCCTATCTGGCGAGCTCTTGTTCCGTCGACTGATTATCTTGAACAAATCTATGTTTAATAAATGGTAAAGAAAATTGGGAGCCCAAATTAGGTGTTAAGGCCGTTTAATGCTTATCACTCGCTGGCGTGTAATGATAACAATACAAGTCGATAAAATAAACATAGGGAAACTTGTAGGCGGTGTCAATCCCAATTTCTCATGTAAACTCTCAGTTTGGTCTATGAACTAACTACGATCGACCGACAACGTTAATCTGTATTAGGTGAATTGCCGCCGCAATTGAGCTACGATGCTACTCTCTTGAAGCTACGACGCGTTGGCCCTCCTATCAGCGTCGTAGAGAAAACAGACGAAAAATGCAAAATCGTCGGATTTTCGTGGGAGATACCTAGGGAATTCGACTCAGATTCAGAAAATGCAAAAATTTCGACGCTACGACGAGTAAAATGTGGGGCCGTGGATCCCTGACCAAAATCGAAAAAAATTGAAAATTCTCACGATACCCGAGTCGGAAAACTGACGAAAAATGCAAAGTCGTCGGATTTTTGTGGGAGGTACCGGAACGTTGAGACGACTGAGATTTCAGAATTGCAAGAATTTCGACGCTACGATGACGGAGACGCGAGATATGAGGCGAAATGTGGGGCGTCGAGGCCTGACCAAAATCGAAGAAAATTGAAAATTCCGACGGTACCTGACCGGCCGGCCGAAACAACGGGGGCTTGATGCATTTGTTTGGTTTTAGACAAGCTAGTGAAAACAGACATAGCGCCATTAATGCATCGGGCAGCACTAAGTCTGGTAACACCGTTAGCAGAAACCTCGCTTCCTAGATATACAAATTGATCAATGCTTTCGTGCTCTGTCCATTAATGCAGATAGGGAGGGTGCGATGACTTGTCAGACTGAGAACCTTGGTTTTGTTTGTGTTTATCTTCAGTGCCATTCTAGTTTCTCTTTCTTTCCAAAGCTAGGGCCATTTGGCTAATGTCCATGACCCGGTGAGAGGCAAGCAGGTATCATCAGCGTAGTCTAGTTTTTTGAGAAAAAATGTCATCGTCCACCCATGGAGACTCCTCCAATTGTCATACTCAAAACTGCTGTCCTTCTTTGGAATCTTAACGATTATCTCCTTCCTCCACTTACTGGGAAAGGTCTCGGATTCCCAAGATTTCCGTACGGGTGGAAGTAGCAGATCTGCATTAACTGCAGGTGCAGCGGCAAGCAACTCTGCGAGGAGATCGCCAAATCCAGTGGCTTTAACCCGTTTGAGTGCATTGATGGCCGGAATGATTTCTCTTCTGTTTGGAGGAACAGTCCGTATTCGCGTTTTACGATGACTGACCATTTCATCTGCAAAAGGAGGAACTCGACCGGATGTGATTGTTCGTCATCTTGGATGAGAAGTCGATTGTGAAAGTCCTTGACGAAACCATTGAAAGATTTGTGACCACATGCAAGTTCTTTCATGATGCGGTAGAACACTTCCAAAAACTTAAGTTTAGAAGATGTTAGATGTTGATGGTCGGACATGCTCTAACCAAGGAAGGAAAACGAAACGTGGATGGTACTAATTTTTGAACGGTGGTATTATTGTTCTTGACTTACTTATCGAGTTTCCGTTCATACAGTGTCCTTTATGCTTTTGAGATTTTTACTCTGTTTGGTATTCCATTCCAATATCAGCTCAAATTAGATTTCATGGAGATGAAAGTTTTGAAATGGATTGCATGTAATCAATAGTATAATAGGAAAAATATGTCTGTAAGGATCACAGAGCGGCAGCGTGATCTGGTACACGGCTAGCACAAATCCGGTGGAACGTCCTCTATATTTTAACATCGACAGCTTTGCTATCGAATACTACCTCGCCGTGATGACCACTGGGTGTTTTTCCATCAAAGCAGAAGTCGGAGGAGGGTGGAGATGAGCTTTCCGCGCCTTACAACGAAAAAACTGTCCAGCCTGATCCTCCTGCTGAGGGTTGAGCGAAGCGCTGACAACGCTTCCTCAGAAAATATCGACGTGTCCAGCAATCCAGGATACAGCCTCGGATTGGACGGATCAAACGGCAACAACTTCGGCAACGTAAAATGGACTACTTTTTTGGGTCTTTCTCAACGTGAGGTATATCAGCTCTCATGTACCAATGGAGGACAAAGATAATGTTATTAAAGGCGAATTCTACACCCGCCTGGACAGAATTTTTGACAGGTTGCTGCCCTCCATGGCATCAAAGTGTTTTTGGGAGACTTCAACGCTAAAATTGGCAACGAACAGTTCCGTTGAGACATAACAGGAGGGCAGAGCCTCCATAATGAAACAAACAATAATGACCAAAGACTCAACGACTTCACCAGCAGCGAAAATTTAATAGTAAGCTCCACCTACTCCCCCCATAAGAACATACACAAAATGACATGAATATTACCAGATGAGCGGGCATTCAGTCAAATCTGCAAATAGAAATTATCTTGTTGTAGTTCTGGGGGCGACAAATCCAAAAAGATGTATTTAGATAGCTGCATCCTGGAGTAAAGAAAAAAACCACCAACAAGGACATTAAAGAAGTTCATTATAAACTTTTAGTTAAGCCTGGCATTCTGCCGCTTTTGCACGTTGTTTTGTGTCCTCCTCCTCGTAATGTCGGAGCACACACTGAAGCGTATGTAATATGTTCAGTAGCCGTAAAAAGGAGTGACTTCCATGCATTGCCCAAACGCACCGGAATAAGGGGAAGTCCCCCCTCCTATATCTGGGGTATAGCGCGTCAACCACAACTACGCGCGCCATTGCACGCGGTTACCTGAAATGTATTTCAGCCGCCGCTACGACTTCCAGAGGGGTTCGCACTCCTCTTCTACTATACTATGCCAAGTGCCTTTGGGGCGAACCACTCATCGGCCATCTTGGGAAAGTGGATTTCACTGCATGGAGTGGCCCGCAATGCAATTGTCGCCCTCTTATGTGTGACCTATCCATTGCCACTTCCGTCTTCCGATCACACTGCGTACGGGTAGCAGGCCTATGCGTAGAGCAAGTTCTTCGTTTGTAATAATATTAAGTCAGCGCATTTTGATGATACGACGCAGACATGTATTGACGAAAGCTTGAAGCTTTTGAATAACAGTGGAGTTCACTTTCCATTGCTATTCTCATATAGCAACACAGAAGGAATACTAGCTCAGAACAGTCTCATCTTGGTCTTGGTGTTGAGATAACTGCATTTTCAGATTTTAGACAAGGCAACGAACGCTGTTAATGCGTCGGGCAACATCAAGTTCGGTGCCACGGTCGGTAGATACCACGATTCCTAGATCTACAAATTGATCGACGATTTCGATGCTTTGCCCATTATTGAAGATAGGGAGAGTTCAATGACCCGTCAGACTGAGAACCTTGGATTTGTAGTTGGTTATCTTCAGCCTAACTCTAATTGCCTTTTTCCAAATACAGAGACATTTGACCAAGGTCCCGGTAAGAGAGCAAACAGATTTCATCAGCGTAGTCGAGGTATTGGAGGGGAGATGTCATCTTTCCTCCATGTCCTCTGGATAAGGCAACTTGAAGAGCGTCACCGATAACAAGGAGTAATATATGGCTATGCACATCCTTTTTTTCAGAAAAGGTTAGCAAAGCAGCTTGCTGCCTGATTTATCTTTTTCTTCTGTCCCTTGGGGTGGAGGCCAAATGATTCTCTCTCTTTTTGGATACTTAATCATGAAGAAAAACTCCAGTTTTCATAAAATCAGCACCACTTAACAGTGTACGAAAATTTCACTTCACTAAGGGATATATCGATTTTTCCCTGATATGGAAAAGGACATGTCTAATCTCTTGGTTGCTCTTTTCCTGTCAAAAGTTCCCCGGCCCATGAGGAAAAAGATAAAAACTCCCAACCGTTTATAAACATTCGCTGTACGAATACTAACCAAGAGAAGACGATGTCTTTCCAAGTACTGACGATACTCACTCAGTCTAGTGTCGGTCTCAGTCCGGTCCCAGTCATGTCCTGCCGTGCTTCATAGTGGTAACGTGTAGCAAGGAATCTTATGGCCGATAAGCATTAAAATAAACTACAGAGTGTAGTGGGTAGGAGGACCAAAGAGAGTACCCCACTGGGAGCTATCTTTGTCCGAAAGAAATATATATGCGAGAAGATATCACGGAACTCTCTCAATTCAACCCTTAGTTGGATCGGTCTGTTATCCTCCACCCACAAATAGGGTCTGGTTTCTTCTTCGCATAGTATGTATGGAATAACATGTTTTGTACATATTTTCATATTGTGTGTGGGCATCGAAGGGTGGTGGCTGCCATGTCTTATTTAAATCACGACACAGCTTCGTCCTGAAAGGAATGTAGCAGCGCGTAGCAGTGAAGAAGTAGTGAATCCCGGATACTCTATCGCTCGGTGTGTTTCTATATCTCTTTGATAATAATTCAGACAGATCCTGACTCAAGGATAACACTAGAAACAATGGTATAAGGCATCTTCAAAGTGGAAGGCGGTAAAACAAAGATGTGAAGCGACATTGCTAGGAAACGAAAGTGGAAATAACCAGGACATAATGGGAATCCCATTGTGAGCCTCGACTGAGAAACGCGCTCCAGGAGGCGAAATAGATTGGCGAGTGGACTACGACGTTCAGTTTCAGTTTTCGTAATAGCATCAGAAAAATAATCATCATCTCCAACAATACGGGGATTATTTTCTCTATTGATATAGTGATGTGGTTGATTCCTTTTGTGCCATTGTCGGTCCTTAGATGATACTTTTTGTGCTCAGTGCTTTCCCCATTGCAACTCACTGTGGTGATGCTAATCTGTGGCCCGGAGATTAAACAAAGCCGGCTCACAAAAGTGGTGATGACAACAAGAGGAAACAGTTTTTCTTTGATTGTGGTTTCCAGGAAAATGGAGCGCAATTTCAGCAGGAATGATGTGCTCCTAATTTAAATAGTCGGCCATCGAGATTATTCGTATTGTGCTGGGGTGTAATATGATCCTTGGTATCCTGTGTCGTCTAAGTAAGATGGAAACCTGGGAGCAAATTGGCAAATTATAAAGAAGTGTCGGATTACGTGATAGTCGGTGTTTGCACGTACGCATTATAAATGCTTGAGTTAATTGCCTTTTAGGGTGGAACACAATCAGGATTTGTGATTTTAGGGAATGGAGAATTAAGTTATCTACTATGACGCCAATTTGGATACTTCGTTTTTTCGTTCAACTAGTGGCAGGGGTGATCGTTGGATCGGATAAAATACCAACAATGGGAGGTAAGTTTTGTATCGTATTGAATGGTCCTATATTTAATGTGTCCCTGATGATCCTGGTTGAAAAAAATTTTCCTCTATATAACACCTCGTTCAATAAGTCCCGGGACTAACTATGAAGACAACATTTTATCGGCAAAATTCTTTATTATTCATCAACATAATCTCCTTCAAGGGTGATATAATCATTCCAACGCTTCTCTAACTTTTCAATGCCATGTTTGTAGAACGATTTGTCTTTTGACTCAAAATGAGCCTCAGTAGCAGCGATCACCTCCTCATTTGAGCCAAATCTTTTTCCCTGGAGCATCTTTTTGAGATCCGCAAAGAGCCAGCAGTTGCTGGGGGCCAGATCCGGCGAGTACGGAGGATGAGGAAGCAGTTGGAAGCCTAATTCGTTGAATTTGATCATCGTTTTGATTGACTTGTGGCACGGTGCGTTGTCTTGATGAAAGATGACTTTCTTCTTCTTCATGTGTGGGCATTTTTTCGCTATTTCGGCCTTCAAACGATCCAATAACACCATGTAGTAGTCGCTATTGATGGTTTTTCCTTTTTCGAGGTAGTCAATGAAAATTATACCATTCGCATCCCAGAATACGGACGCCATCACTTTGCCGGCCGACCGTTGTGTTTTTGGACGCTTCGAGCGGCTTTTACCGGTCGTACGCCATTCAGCTGACTGCCGACTTGACTCTGAAGTGAAATGGTGAATCCATGTTTCGTCCACTGTCACATATCGACGCAAAAAATCCTGTTTCTTGCGAGTAAACAGTGCCAAACAGCTCTCCGAATCATTGATACGTTGTTGCTTTTGTTTCATTCTGAGCAAACGCGGCAGCCATTTGGAAAAAACCTTTTTCATAGCCAATTTTTGGTGCAAAATAGTAAATGCACTACCAGTTGATATGTTCACCATCTTAGCTATCTCGCGCACTTTCATTTTGCGGTCACCCATCACGATTTTCAATACTTGCTTGGTGTTTTCGGGAGTTACTCCCTCATTTGGCCGACCCGAACGTTCCGCATCATTTGTATCAGCACGACCGCGTTTCACGTCTAAAAACCACCGACAAATGGTTGTTTTCGACGGAGTAGAGTCCGGATAACGTTTTTCAAGCCATTGCTGAGCTTGAACAGTGTTTTTTCCCCATTAGAAAACA
This sequence comes from Hermetia illucens, assembly GCF_905115235.1. Classification (NCBI taxonomy): domain Eukaryota; kingdom Metazoa; phylum Arthropoda; class Insecta; order Diptera; family Stratiomyidae; genus Hermetia; species Hermetia illucens. The sequence goes on from NC_051852.1 coordinate 8,701,821, forward strand.
ATGTTTTATCAACACACGAAACTCGTTTTAGTTCATTTTTTCACGATTGCAAAGGTAGCGTCAGTTTAACCACTATAGCTTTCTTGGTTATGTTTCGAATTACATCAAATTTTGACACATCTTATCTGAAGGTTGGTACTTCTGAACCTTGGTATATAAATGGCATTATTAGCGCCATTTCTACACTAGTCCCGGGACTTATTGAACGATGTGTTATTGGATTGGAGAAAAAGTAATGTCGTATTTGTGATCGAATTTTAACGCTTTATTTAACATACTTGGAATTATCCGATTAAAGTCAAATTTGCGCCGTTTTGTTCGCAAACATGGTGCCATTTAGAAGGCAACTCCATTGGCCCCCCCCCCTCCTTATTTGCAAAAAACTCAGGTAGCTAATTTTCGCTACCTCTTTTGAGGCCAACTTAATAACACCAAGAGCGTTTTGCATGGACCGGAAGAGATGGTAATCACTTGATGCCAGGTCGGGACTATACGGTGGGTGCGATAGGACATCCCATCCGATCTCCCGTAGCTTCTGGCGGGTCATCAAAGATGCGTGAGGCCGAGCGTTGTCCTGGTGGAGCAGAACACCATTCCTATTGACCAATCCTGGCCGCTTCTGGTCAATCGTCTGCTTCAAACGGTCGGGTTGTTCACAGTAGAGGACCGAATTGAGGGTCTGGCCATAGTTGAGCAGCTCATGGTGGATGACTCCATTCCAATCCCACCAAACACACAGCAAAACCTTCCTGGCCGTCAATCCGGTCTTAGCGATGGTTTGGGCCGGCTCGCCGCGGTTCGACCACGATCTTTTTCGCTTGAGATTTTCGTACGTGATCCACTTGTCATCACCAGTCACCATCCGCTTCAAAAATGGGTTGAATTCGTTCCGTTTCAGCAGTGCATCGTAGGCGTTGATTCGATCCAAGAGATTTTTTTTACGTCAACTCGTGTGGCACCCAAACATCCAGCTTTTTTTGGAATCCAATCTTCTGCAAATGGATCCAAACGGTTTTATGGTCCTTACCCAGTTCCTGGCCAATCGAGCGAATGCCCACATGCCGGTCTATTTGGATGATTTTGACGATTTTATCGGTTTCTACGACGATTGGCCTACCAGTACGGGGTGTATCTTCGACATCCACGACACCAGAACGAAATCGATCGTACCAACGCTGTGCTGTGCGAATCGTTACAGTATCGGACTCATAAACTTCACAAATTTTTTCGCCCGCCTTCGTTGCATTTTTACCTCTCAGAGAAGTAAAAATGTAAAATATGACGAATTTGTTGCTTTTTTTTTATGGATGGAGGTGGAAATCTTAGAAAGACGCTGCTGTGCCAGGTTGCAGCAGTGTGTGGGATTTGCACCCACTAAAACCACCCCCACTCTTCCGCCCCTCCCCGCGGGACCACCGTGAAGTATTACTTCGCGGGGGAGACTTTGGTTCGCTATACCAGCTCGTCCATGTCGCGTCTCCGTCGCGCCGCCTTCCGAGCTCGATCCAACTCCAGGAGTTTTGTCTGCACCGCGGCTACTGCCTCATTTAGCGCCATCCAGTTTTCCTCCGACTTCAGCATCTCTTCCACCAGTTTGGAGGGCTCGATGTCCGCCCCTAAGATGCTGTTCAACCTCCTTTTCTGCTGCAGAAATCTGGGACAATGGAACATAACGTGCTCCGGGTCCTCGGGTGTAGCACCGCATTCAGGATAGTTGGGAGACTCGTCCAACTCGAATCGATGCAAGTACTTCCTATAGCCACCGTGTCCCGTAAGGAACTGTGTCAGGTGGTAATTCAATTCTCTGTGCTTTCGGTTGACCCATTTCTCGATACACGGGATCAATGTATGGGTCCACCGACCCCTGTCAGAGTTATCCCATCGTTGTTGCCACTTGCCACACAACTCTCTCCTGATGACTTTTCGGAAATCCGCATTCACCTCGTCTGGATTTGCCTTCCGTTTTTCGTAGAGCCAGTGTGCCTCGCCCGCTAGAAGATCTATAGGGATCATTCCTGCGATGACACACACTGCCTCCGTCGACGCCGTCCTAAATGCGCTGCACACCCTTAGCGCAATTGGCCGGTATGCTGCACTTATTTTCCTGCGATTGACAGCATGGTTCAACGTTCCCGCCCAGACAGGGGCCGCGTATCGCAGGATCGACCTCACCACTCCCGCGATGAGTAGCCTGCGACTATACTTCGGCCCTCCCACGTTAGGCATCATCCTTGCAAGGGATGAGCTGGCATTTGCTGCCTTCTCTCGCGCATAATCCAAGTGTCCCTTGAAACTCAGCTTGGCATCGATCATCACCCCCAGGTATTTGACAACCGATTTTGAGACGACCTCACGATTACCAACCAGGATGGTAACCGTGCTGTTGTTCCTACGGTTGGTAATGAGGAGCGCCTCCGTCTTTTCGTCCGCCAGGTCCAGCTTGGCCATTCGTAACCATGACTTGATGGTATGAATGGCTTCATTTGCATAAAGTTCCACGTCCTCGGGATGCTTTGCAATTGCAACTACCGCCAGGTCGTCCGCGAAACCAATCAGCGTTGCCTCCTTCGACACGCGAAGGCCAAGCACTCCGTCGTACATTATGTTCCACAGCAGCGGTCCCAATACAGGCAGCGGTCCCAATACAATTTCTTGCTTGGTGGACTCCATCTTTGACGCGCTATAACTTGAGACTGAAACATACGATCATAAAACTGTCAAAGAGACACCTGTAGCCCAGATTGTCGTCTACAAATCGTCGTATAGTATGACCCGATGCGATAAGTACAACACAAGATGTGTTTAAGTGTCGCCATCTATTGACAAAATACGACATTACCTTTTCCTCAACCTAATATTTCGCATCCATTCAATTTGAAGGTGTTCAACTAGGAATTCTGCCTCTAAAAAAGATACATCTGGAAAGAACTCATGTGAATGTTGTTTGATTCATTATCACTAGCACCAGCCACTTCCACACTTCTCTAAATTTACTGAGTATGCCTGCGCTTGATTATCCTTCCCGTGGAGCGTAACCAGGTGTTAATGTAAATCCCTTTGGGTACTTAAAAACTCATGAGAAACCAGCAAACAGTTGGCACTTGTTCCGCTCACAAAGTTTTTCTCTAATTCAGGTAATTCAACTCTTCTTGCTCAGTTGTAAATCCTAAGGTACATATCCTTGGGGCAACTCAGCTAGGATACTGAGAAAAAGCATTTTGCATGTACCTTAAAGAGCTCTTCTGAAATTCTTCGTTTCTTGTCTTTTCACTTCATCCCCTCGCACGATAATGTACATATACCCACGTACCATCCATGTTCACGAATCCATTCTGAATAACTAGATCCCATATAGGATCCTAAAGGAAGAATTTCCAGCTTAAGCAGAAGAGGCAGAAGGAAGCTTGGCAGAAAAGCGAAAAAAAGAAAACAAACGAAAAATAACACCTGTGAAGTGGGCTCTTGTCCTAATTCCTTTCGAATGCTTTCCATATCTAGATCCAGGCTAGAGCCTGCACACGCCTGGTCCCATTGTCTCCGCCAGCAACGGCCCTCATCATCGTCATCGTCGTCATCAAAAGTTGCTATTTTCTTCTGCCTCTTTCCCCAAACTAAGGCAATTCTCCATCTTAAATCTTTCGTGTAAACAATGCAAAGTGCACTACCATCTTATCTGGCATTTAGAAAAAAAAAACCCGTGGAGATATAAATCGTCCTTTTTTCCGTATTCAACTTCGAGAGGAACAGAATTGCATGCAGAGGCTCATCGCTTCTTGCATCATATTATTCTGCTCTCGAGCGCTGCGAATATAACAATGAAACCGACAAAAAGGATTTTTCGTGATTGCACTTTAAGATGCAGGAGCAGAACGGAGTAGACAACCAGATCCAGATGTAATAGTGGCTTTGAATGGATGCTACGGCAGATGTCTAGGATATGAGCACGGTGACGATGCTATCCTTGAAGAGGAATCTTTCGAGAGGAAAGTTTTCATCCCCCAAAAGCTTTAACATCTCAACGACGAGAATATTAAGTAGTTGTTCAGTATTCTGTCTAACGTTGCCCAAGAATTGATATTTTTCTTGCAAGGATGTTTTAATGCATATTTAAGTGGAGCGTGGTGGTGGGGGTAGCTCAAGTGTTCATAAGTTTACCAAAGAAAGTTTCCTGGATACCATGATATCATCAACAGAAGGCACAACTGTTAACTTTTAAACTTTCCTGTCTTGTTGGTGCTTTTCTAATTTAATATCTTGCGCTCAGATGAACGTTGTGAACCCTTCAATTATGTGAGTATCATCCTTTTTACAGTAGCTCAAGATACAAGACATCCTTCGTCACCCGTTCGAGGGTAGAAGAGGTTTGTCCGGCGAATGTGCAAATGAACGGAAGTAATTAAAAAGTGTTGGTTTATTTTCGAAAAGTTTGCTGGTGTCTGCTGCCATTGAATTTATTTATGGAAAACATCACAGGGACGACTAACAGAAGTTTCTATTCAACATAAATCCTGGGATTCATATTTCCCGGAAATTTTATCATTCATAAAGTGCATAATGACTTTCAACCGTTTCACATCCAGTTGTTAGATTAGTGGGGACTTTTTTACAATTTTCATAACTAAGCTCGGAAAAGGGACACATAAACCGTCTTTACTTCTGAGGTGGATGGATTATCTGGAAGGATGTTAAGCTCTGCAACATAAAAGGAGAAAATTAAACTTGGATTTCGGTTGAAGTAATCCCGAAACTCTTGGGAAATAGATTAAGATTGCGAGCGAAGCTATTATACAATCAAGGATTGAGGAAAAGGACCGAAAGGACCCTTCCATTACAAGATTGAAGTTCATTGAACTCCGGGAAAAAGGTAATCAAGGAAGAGGGAAAGGATAAGTTAAAACTTGGTGTGAAAATCTTAGCAGGCGTGTATAAAAGTACCAAGACCCCGGAGGAGATGGGACTTCAACCAATTAGGAGCTATGGTGAAAACGCGTTGTCGCTATAATCCATACTAGACCTTGATTCTCCAGGTACATCTGATTCAACTTTCTTGTTCTAACCATCTCGCTCTTCGATATCAAAAGACCCTCAGGTGTTATCAATGGTCCTTAACGGGTCATTTACGATACCGGGTATGGCGTCCTCGAAGTGCCCGAGCAAGTAGTTCTTACCCCCTAGCTGGTATAATACCTGCGTACTAGGTAGAAACCTCGACAAAGTTTCTCAGTGAAAAATGAACTGCTAATAACCAATACACGCCGGCACACAATGGGAGTCCCCGGAGGTGTCAACGTCGATGGGGTGATGTGGGCCTAGCTCTTCAAAGGTGGTAGTTTTGACGTGTGTCAGGAACCAGCTCATTCAGGATCCTAGTCGGGTAGTGTGCATTGAACAGGTATTAGAAGACCACGTTGCTCCGAACGAGCGCTAATCGTGAGTTCCGGGATCAGCTAATTGAAGGTCAGGCCCCAGGGAACTGGGGTAGAAGCGTTGTTCCCGAGGACATACCCGTTCTTGACTATTGCGGCTCGTTCCGTTGCACACGATGCGCTAGTAAAAAACTTAAATGGTGAATAGAAACAATACGAACGAATGGAGTACTACAGGCGGGCTTAGAAGGTAACAGAAAATCTGCGAAAAGCAGAAACAACCGCACCTCTCGATGAGAACACCGCGAGTGCCAAACAGACTGCAGACCGAACTGTGGAAAAAACAAAAGGTGGAAGGGGCATCTGAAGAAGACTACACTCAGGTACTCTTCAAGGCTCAAAAGAAGAAGGCAAAGAGGGATAAGAATCAACAAAACGCCGCGCCATTAGAAAAGCCTTTGCTCAAAATGAAGGCGGACACGAAGGATGGAGCACCGAAAGAAAAGGTGGGGAGACGAAGGAGGACTAGACCGCTAGCTGTGCTTATTAAGCCGACAGAAGGCAAGACCTTTGCGGAAGTCTTCAGTGAAATCCGTTACAAGATCAACCCCGCAAATATGGGAGCAGAAGTGGCTTCTATTCGAAAAACGAAGGGTGGTAGAGTCCTAGTCGAATTAGGCTCGACGGCAACAAATAAAGGTACATTATTTGAAGCAGACAAAGGGCTTCTGAGAGAGGAAACTTTCGTTTCTAGCCTGAAACCCACATGCTTTCTGGAAATCCGAGGTCTTGACTGCCTCACAGAAAAGAACAGGAAGGAGAGGCCATCAAACGCGAATGTCCTCTGCGAACAACCGAGGCCAAAATTCTCGCTGTGGTGGAAGTTATGGAGCAATACCCGAAGAAGCTTCTAAACTGCGCGAAAATCAGCAATGGTTGGAAAGTGTGTAGGATAGGAATCTGGACCGCCCAAACCATATATCACGATGTTTGGATTATGGGCACACGTCTGCAACCTGTTGGGGCCTAACAGAACAGCAACATGCAGCAAACACGGCCAGGCAGACCATAAAATGAACACTTGTAACGAAAAGGACAGCTGCATCCTATGCAGTCCCTGGCAGGTCTGATGAGAACGTTGCGCACACTGCAGGCTCGGAGCGGTGTCCAGCATTCAGAACAAAACTGGAAATAGCTAGGACGTGGTCAACACGATTCGCATCCTACAAATCAATATGAACGGAAGTGCAACCACTCACGAGTTGCTAGTGCAGTTCGCTGCAGAAGCCAAAGTCGATTTAGTACTAATCAGTGAACAGTACCGAAATAAGGACCCAGTTTCGTGGCACCCTGACATATTGAGTACCGCTGCCATCTGGGTTTGGGACGGCACCCACCTTAGGGTTCTTGCCCAAGGGCGAGGGGACGGTTTTGTCGGGATTTGGTGTTTAAGGGTAATGTTTTTCAGTGTCTATCTATAATAGCACAGAAAGAGGCGATGCCGGACTTTCGACGCAGGCTTGATGCTCAGGAGGACCCTGACTTGAGCACAGAGGGGTGGATCCTGGTCGGAAGTGACTTCAATGCTAGAGCACTTGAATGGGGCATGCCTCATCTAGACTCCACAGAGGAACGAATTCTCGAAATGGCGGCAAGAACAGGACCTGCAGTTTTAAACGCCCGATCCACCCCAAAGTTCCTGTGTCCAGGCAGAGTAGTGTTCGCGTCGGAGACACTGATGTTGCTGGTGGACGGGTGGCGAGCTCTGGAAGACTTTTCGGCAAACGAAATTATATTACCTTCGAAGTGGTTGACACAAACTCTCATGGAACGTCGCAAAGGTGAACACCGGGAGGTTTGTCGAAACTCTTTGAACAAGTCGGCTTGCACAGAAAGTTATTCCTGGGTGTGGTGGCGCTGCAGCTGACACTGTCGCAAATTCAGTTATGAACCTAATATCGACAGCCTGCGGAGTTTCCTTGCCACGGGGGGCATCAGGACATTGCAAATCTTCTTCTTCTTCCGGAAGGAATGTCACAGATTCCACCGCTTGAAGCAACGTCTAAACGACAGGGAGGAGGCATGTACCATAATCACAGAGCACAAACCAGCCAAAAGGAGACAAATCTCGCGGTTGGCAGGATCTGTTCGACAAGCTGAATGGGGACCCGTAGGGGCTCGGTAACAAACTGTCAACCCGAAAAATCGGGGCTGTGCGGAGACACTGTTCACTTAAGGCCGAATATTTATATTTAAGAGATGTCAGTATGGGGGGTATCTCGGAGTCTAGGTACCGTTTAGTGACAGTTTCGTGATTTTTTTTTCATATTTTTCGTTTGCCTAGGTCGTGAGAATGGGTTCACGAAAGAAATGGTAACTTTCCAACCCCCGACCTCCCCTCGTATGCCTTAAATATCAGAACCAATGCCGGGATTGAAGAGTGCTAATCGAGACATTTCATCTGATATTCCACATGACTATTTTTGGTGAAAAAAAATTGTACACCCCCTTTTGCATTCATAGAGCCTCCCTCTCTCTCCTTTGTGAGGTCTATCTCCCCAATGTGAAGTCTATCTCTGTTTTATCGCAGACGAATAATGCCGAAAGAGAGAGATCTCTAAATAGATGACAAGAGCAATCCGGACATCGAGGAAAGGGCTGTGGACATACAGGCTCATTCTTGCCATCAAGGAGTGGTTGGAGAGACGGCACGGTGAGATTAATTATAATCTTACCCCAGTTTCTCACGGGACATGGCGAATATCGCCACTACCTGTACATGTTTAAACTGGACACCTCACCGATTGTCCAAACTGCAGTGCAGTCTCAGAGGACCTAGAGCACGTACTCTTCCACTGTCTAAAATTTGTGGAAGAAAGGAAAAACCTAAAGGAGACCCTAGCAGAGGTGCTGGTACCCGAAAATCTTGTGCGAAGAATGTTAGCACGTCAGGAGGACTGGGATGCGATCAACTTTATGGTCGCATCTATCCAGGCACACTACGAAAGCCAGAGGAGACGAGAAAAGCGCCTTTATATAAGCGGCGTAGAGACCAAAGGTGGCCAAGCTAGAGTGAGCTGAGTCCACCCCGTGATGTTATACCTTATGGTGGCTCCATGGGGCATGGGTGGAATCGGGGTTGATTTTAGCGAGTAAAAATCCCACACGCTGGCATGTCCAAGCCAGTATCTTTTCCCACTTCCTCAAGACCTAAAAAAAAACTAGTTGAATTTCTTGGTCCACTGGCAAAAAATTTCCTTTGAATGTAAAGTGGAGTAAACTTCATTATTCAAAGATTGTGGAAAGTGACATTATATCTACTGTGGGCCGTTGGGAAGTGCTGTCTCCCTATTTGCATTGACATTCATTCAGGAGGAGGAGGAGATTTTCTGGAGGTTGTTTTCTCGGCCCAGCTATTTGCGGTCCGTCTCCTTGTGGGAGTCTCAGTGGTTGTGGTTGTGCCCATATTGCAGGCAGAACTGCTTGTACGCTTGACGGTGAAGTTGTGTTGAACAACTCGCACGGCGTACTGCGCAGTTGTGGTAGAGCTATTAGAGAGGCCTCGTTGGTATGAATGCTGAGCCTGAATTCAGTATAAGCCAAAATGCTATTCATGACGGGACTCGGATTGTGCTTTGCAAATCAATCCGTGCTCGAGGAGAATAATGCCTACACCGCAGGTACCCACGTTAAACTCTCAGAACGCCGATACAGCAAGGAAGCGGAATAGAGTAGTTAACAACTAACTTTGAGAGGTGAGATATCAGGGAATGGCATGTAAAAACAGCTCATCCGTTTCTCCTTTTCGTCAAAGAATACTTTTTACAAAAAAGGATTCCTAGTCTACTATGCAAGTTAATAGCATAACTATTTTCCAAATACATCCCTTTTCTCAAACTAGCTTGTAGTTTTCCATAGCGGTAAATACTACTAAGAACAAAAGGGTCGTAGAAATAAACTACATTTCGTCAAACCAATTGCACCTTATGAAGCCTACATATGACGTCGTAATTAGGGAACTTTGGGTCCTGGACTTCATATAAACAAGTCGGGCGAACTACGATGGGATGCAAAAAAGGTTACCGAGGGTGTATATTAAATGTCAAACACGTGCACGCCTTATATATCTCCATAAAAAGTATAAGCCTTCTGAAGGTCTCCAGTTGATTGCCTTGAGATCGGCTCAGATACCAAGTGGTTATCTATCACTGGAGATTCAATCCTACGTTCTACTTTATCATCCTTTTTGATGTGACGAGAACTAGGAAAGATTTTAGGCAAAGTCCTTGTTCAGTATAATTCTCCACGTAGGAAATAAAAATAATAGGACCAAAATTAATATCGGGAATCCTATCACTTCAGCATCCCAACACCACATGAGGTATCTTATAAACTAAGCGGATGTGTATCCTTTTCCTTTTTAAATTCTTCCACATTCTGTAAAATGTAAACTTTCCCGACAAAATTGCTGATTCATGCGATCTGATTCAATTTCCGGGAACTGATGAGTGCTTTTCTATAAAGGACCCACTGATTCCTTATTTAAGCTTCTCTTCATGTTTTAAGATACAACAACAGTAAGGAAAAATCAAGACGGATAAAAGTCGAAATAAAGATTAAGGGCACACCCGAGATCAAGGGGAGGCAATAAATGCAAACCCGACAAAAGGAACGAGTAATTGATTTGAATTCAAATTGATGTTGTGAAAAGTTCCATTTGTGTAAAACATTGTGTTCCTTTTTGTTTGGAAATCCATTTGAAGGATAAAGGGTATGAGATAAGATTTGAGTAAAAGATTTTGTTATTCCAGGCATGATTTGAATATGATTGAAGGTTCGTTGATTTTCTTATCAAGAGAAATATTTTTATTGCCAAAGATTGACGAAAGATGAAGTCAATTTTTCAATCAGTTACTTTCAAGGATCCTTAAGATATTCACTGTGACCTAATCGGAAATTATGAGGAAAATTTCGGCGGAAAATTTGTTGAAATCGATTTTCAGTAATGCTTCGTTCTAAGATGGGTTCAACCCCCGTTTATTTGCTTTTTACAACTGCCAAGTTAATTTACAATTGAGATCCTGTTCCTCGGGGTTATTTGCACAAGACCCGAATCCGTGATTTGGGAGCATGTCTTATCTTTAACATTCATAAAACACCTTGGTATCCAGTCAGTGAAATCGCGGGAGGATTGGAATAGGACGCGGAATAACGTAGCGTACTCCCAAGTGTAATTGTAGTAGAACGAAGGGTATTTTAAGGGACAAGGGTGAAATCCATTGGTTGAAATTATTTCCACTCGATAAATTACACAGACCGAGAAACTTATGCGAAAAATGGGTATCATAACATAATGTCGAAGCGAATTGACTGCTCTAGTGATAGCCTGCTAGGGTTTTTGAATATTTTTCCCACGAGATTTCTTACACAAATCCCAACATTGGACGCTCTGTCCTCCAAGACTACATCGCAATTTGGACAGTCAGGTGAAGTGTCCACTTTAAATTCAAAGTATCCTGCATGCGCAAAACAAAGGCCGAGTGGATCATTTATAAAATAAGGCGAAGAGCAGTTCCAATCCTTAAGTTAGCTCTGTTACTACGAGTATATAGCAAGGTTTTGCAAAGGGTAGGACGAAAAACTTTGTGTTACAACTGTGGCTCATTGTTATGTTATGCCCTTTGCAAGGACCGCGATGTACAGGAAGAAGACACGGTTCATGTTCTCGGTTCCGGGTGGTGCTATAATCCACATCCTGTTAGCAAATATGCATTGAAGGGCAACTACTCAGGGTTTCTCCAGAAAGAAGAGCTGATTTTTTGTTCCTCAACGAGATAGGAGTTCACCATTGTGGTATGCCAATAGCTCTGCCATTGCTGTCATCTGGATGAGAAATGAAGTCAACTTGCAAGTCCGGGACCTCGTTTGGGTTCGTTGTGCACAAGTGCTAGGTTCGGTACCTTGGCGAACGAGATTCGGAACACAGGAGGGAGAGTTCTAGTAGGCGGGAACTTTAACGCCGGTCTTCTTAAATGGGGCATGGTTTTACCAATTTGGCGAAGCCGCCAGGTCAGGGTTTATTGTCGTAAATATCAGCAGCACTCCGGCATTCCAATTCCACGGTTGTGAGGGGACTATCCCTGACGTGACCTTAACTACTCATTGTTGGCAGTGCAAAAACGGAGAGTACTGGAAGACTTCACGACCAGTGACCAACACTACATTTTCTTCGGCTCGAAAAACGGCTCCTCCCAATGCTTTGACGTCCAACAAATACCTATCAGGTGTGTGTGTGTGGTAGGGGAGCTATAGCTTCTGAGCACTCAGACTGTGGTGGCCATTGTACACGACACCCCCATCTAACGGAATATTCCGGATTGGTTAACGTATGGCATGACTTCCGTTAGTGGGTGTGATGCTACCCATCGCAACTGGAGAACATCGGCACCGAGGACTTCATGTCTGATGCGTCCATAGGCAGGGCATTACTTCCCCATTACGGGAGGGACACGTATCATCTTGAGTAATTCCTATTCTGAACATATGTCCAGCTAGTATATTATGGCCTGTTAGAATGCCCACAATACTCCTGCAAGTCCTCCTGCTTTTGGACAGGATAAACTTTGCAGTACCCATGTTCGGTTCTGACAGGAAAAGTTTGATGTGTCTAGCAGTATTTATGCTCTGCCATCTGCTATTGTGGGATGCTACTGATACTCCAATTGCTGGTTCCGGTCCTAGCTTGCGGGAGAGTGAACCCTCTTTTACTAAAGCATCACAGATTTTATTTCCCTCTACGCCACGGTGACCAAGTTCCCAGAGTAGTTCCACCTTATTGAATCTAGAGATGGAGTTCAAATGGTAGGTAGACTCCGGCTCCAGAACCCGGGTCGATTTTTGAGCCATCGTTGGAGAAGACTTCCATATATCCCGCCACACATTCCTATGGGACTTCCCAGTTTTCTCTACATTTCAGAGTAACTTCATATCTTCTACTAAACAGACAGACAATCGGACGGCATTGTAAGAATAATCTGTCTCCCCATAGATCTAATCGAATTAGTCTATGAACTGCTCTAATTGCAGTGTTTTGAAGAAATATATCCAGGGGCTGCAAATTGGGTAATGTATTTAGAGCTGCGCCATACGGAGGTTCCGCTACAGTATGCACTATCCTCCGCGCGCAGCTCCATTCTAGGAGAGCGCTCCGAAGATGCTGCAATTTGGTCTATATTGTGTAATTCGAAGACCATCATTGTTTTTCGCTCTCAAAGATGATGTTCAACAGCTTCCTGATATGATTGAATTCTAGGATCTATCTAGGAAAAAGCGGAGCACCATAGGGTGACTTTCCTTGAACACATTTAGACTATTTTGGCACAGTTTCAATAGCAAGCTGAAAGCTTCCACGTTTGTTGATTTGTCCTTCTTGGCAATCATGAACTTTGCCCTTTAGCGAACTTCTTCCGACCGCCACAACTCAAAGCTGGGATTACCTGCTGGAGCCACTTTAAGACAGCCTCAACAGTACTCATCAAATAGAGAAACATATCGCGAAAACCTTGATTGTTAAATTTTGGCTTCGTTTCAGGCTCCAGCATTTTTTTTCACAGACATCCCCGGAGGATGGCAAATTGTCCCTCTGACCTTTCGCCATCCTTGGAAGAAACTCCCACAGCAGCAGTCAGAACTTTGATCACCTACTGGCACACCGGTCCTATTCCCCGCAGGACATTGCCCACCGCAGATGTGTTACGCTTCTGGCGAGCATTATCGCTGACAGAAGAGTCTGGTGCGTCCAGTGTGGGTCTCACCGTAGTTCGATTTCTCTGGACATTAGCGTACCTAGTGGTATAGCCATGTTCATGTCCTCGTTTCCAAAGTGCGTTATCTTCCTTCACAGTGCCTTCCTCTGGCCGGTTGGAGCCTTTTCGGGTTCACGGTGTCCGGGTTGCTTGGGTCTATTTTCACATATCGGTGTTAAACCAGTAGCGTTCAAGTCACCAGCTTCCCTTTCGTCCGCTTGGCCTGGTAAGGGTGAAGTAGAAGCTCCCAACAGGCAGAATTCAACCTGTAGTCCCCCCTACTTAGTAACTGAAGTGCCCTTCTTCCGAGCCCTAGTTTCAATATCCATGTTTGGACACCCTTAGTGTAATACAATTACTACAGGTTGGCCCACCACGACAAGGTTTCGTCCGAGAGGGAACTCGGTGGAACATCAGAAATTGCCTTAGGAACACAGTTATTACTTTCGACGAGTGGTGCTCGTTGTGCCGCTAGATGTAAGAAACGCCTTCAATTCTGTGAAGTGGTGTAACATGCTCAAGGTGGTGGAAAATCGTTTCTATATTTCAGGCAACCTTTTGCGAATATTGATGGGCTGCCTGGACATTCTGTTCGACGAGACCCGGGAAGGACACTATAGAATGAGGGTCATACAGGAGCGGCTCAGGGATCTATCATTGATCCAGACTTTGAAACGCCTCATACGATGGCCTGCGTCGACTCGCTGCTCACACGGTTGAGAATCGATTCTGTTAAGGTTTTCTTTTTCACAAAACCATAAAAATGAAACTGGATAAGATTATAATTGATCTCTATGTGCTTTTTCTCCAGCCCTGGTAAGAAACCGTAAGGCCATCTACGTCTAACATTTTTGAAGTTTGGGTGCTAAGCCCTAAACGAGGGGTCCGTGGACCAAAAAATGGGGATAAAGTTGCTCCCCATTTGGTCCAGTCCTACATCAAGTGGATGCGGACTTAGAACTCCACAATCCCCCAACAAAAAAAATATAATAATAGGTTCTTCTCTGAATTCCTCCAACTTAAATTATTGCTACATAACAGTGCAAATTTCTTCCCTGAGATATCTTTCTGGGTACTCCAGAAATTACTGACCGCGCCAAGTTCTTTTAGGTAGCGTCGCATACGGAAGGTTGCCCTTGCTGGTTTCGCACCTTTCGTTTCTGCTACGTCTTTTTATGATCTTAGTCTAACCACCATTTTCATCCTCTTTGGGTTTTACCCTGCTAAACACATGCTTTCTCCCTGATGACCTTTTATTACAATTTTTTTTGAAGCTGGCAGAATGCCTTTTTTTTCTTTTAGGTGTCTGCCGATTGCCTAAAGGTACCTCCTGTTTTTCCCACTTTTTTATTTTTCCGCATGTGACATATTGGGGAACTAGGTTCCGACTTTTTCTTCTTTTCTTCTTCCTTACTCCTGGGACCCATTAAAAATAGCTTTCTTTCATGGCTGTACGTTGTTCTCCTCTTTCATACACGGAGAGTTATTTTTTCCGAATCAGAGTTTTGTTTTCTACAATCCTTCGCCGCATTACTCCTTTTACACTCTGATTTACCTGTAAGGTTTAATAAACTTCTTTTGAGCTTTCCTTTTCATTATCCTTGACATTGGCGGTATCTTAAAATTGACGAGTTTTTCCTGGTTCATTACCGAGTTTTTTTTTGGTGTCGTTGGCCTCCGTTGGCCAGCGATCTCCTTTCATACAATCATTATTCTCCTTTGTTATTAGTAGACTTGATTGAGTCGTGCTTCGCTTGAACACCTCCTTCCCTAAATCTAATCGCTTGCCAAGTTATACACCACCGTGGTCGACAGACATCGGCTCCGGGAAGCCCGCCTACTCACTCCCAAAACCGGCCGGTACTGCGGTCCCGGCTTGTTGGTCAATGTTCTCCACTTTTTCAAGTCCTCAAACTTCATACCATTTCGCCCACTTATCCCAGCAAGATTCAAGAGCATTTATGCCAGTTTCATAGAAGTCCAACTGTTGGGTGTTGATAAATTCGCCGAAGGCAATTTTGACAGCCTCTTCGTTCCTAAATTATTTTTCCGCCAAAAAATGATCCAAATGCTTAAAAAATTGGTAGTCGGTTGGCGAAAGGTCCGGTGAATATGGTGGGATGAGGCAGAGTCTCATACTGCAATTCGTTCAACTTTTGAACCGTTGTTCTGGACACATGAGGTCGTGCATTGCCGTGAAGGAGTATCACACCATCTCTGTTGACCAATCTCGGCCGTTGAATTCTCAATTTTTGGTGCATTTCCTCGAGTTGGGCACAGTATTTCTGTGCATTTATCGTTTCTCCAGGTGCCAACAAAAATAGTGCATAACTCCAGCTATAGACTACCAAACAGTCACCAATACCTTCTTCGGATGGAGGCTCGGTTTCGGTATATTCCTCGGTGGTTCATCAGCATCTAGCCATTGTGCTGATTGGCAACGATTGTCGTATAATATCCACCTTTTATCACATGTCACTATTCTGTGCAAAAAGGGATCGGTTCTGTTGCGGGTGAGTAGAGAACTGCAAATTTCCATTCGAAGCGCCATGTTTTGGTCCGTAGGGCATGCGAAACCCATTTGTCGAGCTTTTTCACTTTTCCAAATTGTTGCAAGTGCCGGGAAACTGTCGAATAGTGTACGCCCAGTTTCTCTGCAATGTCCCTCATAGACTGACGTGTGTTCGATTCGACTAACAAACGCAGCTCGCGTTGTCAATCGATGGTCCTGGATGTCCACTCACTCACTCACTCACTTTGAAGGTTTACCTGACCGGAATTTTTCGAACCACCCCCGTGTGGTTCGTTCGGTTACCGCACCGAGTTCGAACTCATACAGAAAAAGTATACGTTCTTGGCTCTTTTCCATCCTTTTCTTCCTTTCTATTCCCTGTTATCCCAACGATGGTCAAAACTGAAACGACTCCTTGATTAGGAGTATTTATACTTCAATATTCAACACCAACAGCGCCAACTGGTGGTGGTTTGATACACCAAAATCGCAACTAACTTCACTTGATTGCCAATGCAGCAACCTAATACTTTGGGACCATATTCCAGGATCCAAGGACCATATTTTTACTTCCTTAAGGTAAACTCCACAACTCTGCCATGGAAATTGCCAACGCATGCACAAATATCTTTCAAAATTAAAAAAAAAATCCCAAATCCGAACACTCAACAAACGTTTATTAGCTGATTTTCGACAACAATGATTTCACCAGAAACTACTCATGTTAAGTAGAATCAACCAACCACCATTTCCGTATTGCGTTTTTTTTTCCACGCGAAGAGCTCTAGTCAGAAATCTCAAAAGTGTAGAAGTTGAAGCCATCTTATGATTGCAAAAGGAGCATTCCAGTCACGTTTAGGATAGTGAGGCCCTTGATATTCACCCCAGGGTAATGATGGCTTGAAAATTACCGCAGTTGTATTTCGCTGGGAGCCTATATGGTGATTTAAAAAATGTTCGTGTTCATATAGTGATGGTAATGAAGGAGGATGTTAACATGAAAGTTGGTGGAAGAAGTGCCTACTTTTGAAACAGGGATTGAATTTTGGAAGGTAATATTTTTCATTTCTCTAGAGTACCCAATATTTTCATGATGATGTATATCATTTCCTTGCCACATTTATTTCCTTCGTTTTCTGGGGTGTCCATAAAAGACCTATTTCATCCTTCTGAAATAATCTTTCCTCATCCTTTTGGTAGACCGTCTCCTTCATGCCAGAGTTGTGAACAGAAAGTGCTTTTTCGGTCAATTGAGTCCTCCCCATCTGTTTTGAGGTTTCCTTAAATTTGCTCGCTTTTTACTTTACAATTCAATAAGCGCTTGGGAATTATTTTATCAACTGTGTGTTCGGCATGTCCAGCCTGTTATTGACAATCCTGCAAACCATAAAATTGATTGGTCCCTATTTACCTTTGTTAAAGCCCAGATAATACGACTTATTAGCCATTGTCATTCATAATTTTAGTCCTTATTTTCCATCCATAGTCATTATGTTATCCCTTCAGGTATTTAACTTACTTGGTATCGACCTGCTTCTAAGTTGGGGTGAAGATTATAACTCCTTTCTTTATCATCAAAAAGGAGAGGATATAAAAGTCAGAGGGTGAGATATTGTGGAAAGCATCATTCTCCTTCCGCCTTAGTCATAACAATACCCATTACAAATCCCTTTTGTTCTTCCCGACAATGAAGGAAAGATGGCCTTTCACACAAAGCAAACATGAATACTTTCAGGAGCTTCGGACGGGAGAAACCTTTTAGGAAGTAGCCACAAAGGATATTGAAGGCTGTAGTTTGTAGTTGAGGTGTAACCCGATATCCAGGCAAAATGCTATATAGCAATCTAGGGTATAGCTATTTCGTCAAGATTATAACATGCTTGCATGTTGGTAAGCTAGTACAGCGAACTTAACGGTCTAGTTGAAAGCGGGGTTCCGAAATATAGTAATATATAGAGCGAATTAAATGGGCTGACGAATTGGTCAGAAAAAATTCCACAGTTGTCAATCTCTCAGCTGGACTTGCAACCACTTCTGCGCACGCCAATGCACATATACGGCACTAACACCAGACCTAATGTACGGAATTATTCTCATGCAATTACCGTCGACGGTCGAAGATGCGCAATCATTTTACTTCACCATAAAATTTCGAACAGTGCGCTGGAAATTGGATCTCTTGTATATAGTCTTCTTGCTCCACAGAGAAAACAAAAGCGCGAAACTACCTTATCTTGTTGTTGATGTTAAGGTATCTGCTTTTCTAACTTTCAATCAGGAAGATCTGGCGGTATGATGTTAGGCCTCCCGATTATTTATTAATCCTCGACAACAAAATAAGCCTTTGTCTCATTTGTGCTAGAGAACAAGGTCTTACCAGTGAGTAGAGAAGGACTGTTAAAATTTAGAGATTTAAATCTGCCTCAGCATTAAATTGTTGAGTATTCCCGCTTGCTAATACACCTGGCCTCTTAAATCTATTCTGACTATGGGTATGTTTTCTGCTCGTTGTTGACATCAGTCTTCTTTTGACTGCCGTTGCTGTACCTGCGGCTGAGTACTCATCGCTTATGTCATAACGCTACATGCTTCCACTAAGCATCTTGCTATTTGTTGCCTTTGCTTTAGCCATTCGTTTGAGACAATGGCACCTTCGCTATCACCTTTTACAAAATTCGCAGAAACGCTCTCTGTCACATGACCCATTTTTGATTTGGTGGCCGATGATAGCTGACTAACCCAGCAGGTAACGTAATAATCACCTACCCTAGACCGACTATCAAGCATGCGAATCTTTCTCGAAAAGTGGATATGGCTTCAATGCTTATGAGGACCATGTCCAGTTTCTTTTAAGGATATCGAATTGGTGGACCTCGGCGCAAAACCGGGATGTCTTAGTTATCCTTATCATGGCAGGCCTAGACCAGATACCGGTTGTTGCCCCGTTGATGATGATGATGTCCAGTACCATAAAATCTATAAGTAGAATACAGCCTGGGATGTTTTTAGTTCGACAACCAAATTTCAAGCACTAAAATCGCCTGCTCGGAACCTTACATTTATCATCGCGTTAGAAGAAATATTGGACCTGTAAATGTCAACGCCAGCTATTTTTGCCCTACCGAATATGACATCCGGGAACCCCATTATTTTTTTGGTGTTTGATTTTCACATGCTTGCATTGCTTCCAAGTTGTTTATACTATATTTTGACCCCAGGATCCAATGCTGTAGTTTGTTTAAGGTTTATAGATAATGACCACTTGGATGTCCTTGTCAAAAAAAAAATTTCGTACCTATAAGACAGGTGCTTAGAAGTGGCGGTGGGGAAGACGGGGCAGCAATCCTGTCGGCCAAACTAAAGGTAAGTGGCCAAGGAGAACCTCCATAGTGGTGGCACCGGGAAGCACTGTATCACATTAGTTTTGCTGGCCGTGATGCAGTGAGCGAATGTTCTAAAGGCCTAATCAGGGCGATGAGACACGAGTCTGCACCGGGACTCATTTGAAGTGGCGGTAGGTCACGTAACCTTACCAGGGGTATAACCGGAATAGCCCCTAAATTCACATGTTTCAGGAGAATTCCTGTTTCATGTGCGTCCAACCCGGTTGTTGCGGGTGGCCCCTTAATGGGAGTTTCAAGGGGGTTGTGGTTACATTCAAGCGAACAAAAACCTTCGGGCCTCAAACATGGAGTTGCATTTCAACACGGATGCCGTACTCCATATTTCGGTAGAGATTTAGGTAGGTCTTGCATCCACCAGTATGAATGCTGAGCAATGCACTCAGTATAGACTGGTACCGTAGTGCATGTCTCAGTAGGGCCCTGATTGTGGTCACAAAATCTCAATCCGTGTCCTAAGAAGACCGTGGGATTAAGTCCACGAAACCGGTATCAACGTAACAGAATCGTCCTGCAATGAAATATTCTTACATATAAAATACACAGAACTTTGTTTGGTCTTCACCTCTGTTTAAGTCATTAACTCCGGCATTATGGCTTACCCAACTCTGACTGTTTTCTCTGACTTTCTTGATTTTTCTAATGAAAGGCCTTTTTACTTTATGGGTCTTATAAGCTTTCGAGATATTCGTTTGTTCCCTGTTTGCTTCTCTTTTTAACTTTACCCTCCGTTGAATTTTGAGAGGGCATCACTTTCACCCTGTGACTTGGGGCTTAAAAATACACTCATAGTCTTCCCTGTTTGTCGTAAGAGGCGACTAAAAGATAGAGAAATCTGTGGACTAACAACCTGTCAATTTCTGGTTAGAGACTTCCTTCACGGCTACGACTTATAGCTATGGAAAACCGACTTTCTGGAATGTGTTCACGCTCCTTGACAACGAGGACCAAGGATCCTCAGAATACTCGCCTTTTCTAACCCCAGCGAGAATTTTAACGATAAGGGCTGGACATTCTGGACCTAAACGAAGTAAAATGGTGCAACTCTAAAGAGTACTCCTCTCCCTCTTGCGGCAATGTGCTTTTTTACCCTGCAAAGCTGAGGCGTGAATCCAGTGTCGGGTTATTTCTGACTTCTACCGCAAGGCGCTCTTGACTTGCAAGCCGGTTTCTGACAGACTTCTGACTACAAGATTGCGGTCCAGGTGAAGGAGCATCACAATTATGCAGTGCTATACACCAATCGAGACATTTAATATAGTGGAGAATGATGCTTCCTTAAGGTGACATTGTGATCGTGATGGGTGATCTAAATGACAAGGTGGAATCTGCCAACATCTTGCTCGGACATGTGATGGGAAAACATGGTCTTTGCGACGGTAACGATAAGGGTAGGAGGTTCGTAGAATTCTGCAAATTCCACCGCCTCCTCATTGGTGGCACATAGCCTACCATTGCGTTTCAACTGACCGACGTCGTACGAACAATCAGATCGACCATTTCGCGATCAGCAGTAGATTTAGTAGTTGTCTCCTGGACGTACGCAATAAGAGAGCGCTGACATTGACCCTGAAAGGGATCATCATCTGATGGTCGGTCACATTCGCTTGCGTGCTGCGTCCGCAACTTCTTGTAGAATTGGGAGCTGCGACCCCCTAAGTTCAACATCGACCGCTTGTATAATCCAGCTGTCGCTCGACAATGCTGATCGGACGGCAGATATACTTAGTAACCCGGTAAAGAATATCAATGAACATTGGACTACCGTCAAAAATGTTCTTTTCTCGGTTGCTACACAGGTCGTTGACCACGTCCCGAAGAGACATCATAAAATCTGGCTGACTGCGGAATCGTGAAGTGAGACAACACCAAAAGGGTCATAAGGAAACCTTCATGGGGTGGCACTGGGAAACGTTGTGTGTAGAGTTTGCTAGCCGTGATCGGCTCGCACAGTAGCCAGGTATAAGACTGTTAGAACTGGATTGCTAGAAAAAACTGATTTTGGACGGGAAGTTTAGCGGTAAGGCTTAGGCATTCTTGAGAAACATGCAGACACAAGGATCCTGTTCTCTTTCACTTTCCTGTTTATTTCAGTCAGAGACTTTTTAGTTTTTGGGTCCTGAAAGCAGCCGAAAAATTCTTTTTCTCTGTCTCTCATCCTCTTTTTTTCTCTATCGTCATTTGAACTTTGAAAAGGAATCAAAAGCATCGGTATTGTGCCGTTTCAACAGTTGTATAGAACTCCGATGAATCTCACAAGGTTGTTAGTGTCCTAGTTCCTACTGTGTTTGCACTTTATGTAATTGGACGTCACCATTAATTTTCCTCTGAGCAAGGCAAAATCTTGGAATGGACGAACACGTCTACTTTTCTCTGGTTTGTTTTCTATTAGGACCCCTCGATATTTATTTCTGAGAGTTCCTTTTACCTCCACCTTTGGTGTCATCCTGAATTGGTCTAAAGTTTCGGAAGTGATGGTCTCTTTTGAAGTGGCTCTTTAAATAGACTGCTGGCATGGATGCACAATAAGAGGTTGACTTCTTGACTTCTGCCCTTTGGAATCTCGTCTGGAGGAAGCCTGTTGCACACATTCTATTGGGAAGGAGTAATACCTACATAGTAACACGGCATTTGATGGGCTCGTAGGAACTATGAAATCCCAAAATGATAGGGAATGGCATGATTTTGTGTTGATTTTAGAAGGATGAGGCTTCCTTTATATGCAAAAGAGGGGTATAAAAGTTGATTCCTTCAAATATAGCCACGAGATACCGAAACACGTCCTAATTTATTACATAGATATAATTTTCCTGCCAGCTTTTCGATATTCAAATTTGGCGGGTGTATCAAAACCGCTTCTTGTTGCTGTTGGTGTTCATCAAGGTAGCGTCCTCTCACCACTCCTCTTTGTTCTTGTTATGGACACCGTCACACGGGATATCCGACGTCCAGCGCCCTACACACTGTTTTATGCAGATGATGTTTTCCTAGCATCTGATAGCAAAAATGATCTCGAGCAACTTGTTCAAAAATGGAATGATCGCCTCATGCAACACGGTCTCAGATTGAATTTAAACAAAACTGAATTTTTGACGACCATCCCTATGAAACAGGCACAATCACTGTGAGCGGCAGTGATCTGCCCAGAACTGAGCGATTGAGATACCTCGGGTCAACGCTATCAGCCAATGGAGAACTGCGTTATGAAATTGCTTCACGCATTAATGCAACCTGGATGAAGTGGCGTTCCACAACTGGTGTTTTTTGTGATCGACGTATCATCGAACGTCTCAAATCTAATATTTACCGCAATGTTGTCCGTCCTGTCGCTCTCTATGGTTCTGAGGGTTGGCCAACTATAAAAGACAATGAACGGCGTCTTGCGGTAATGGAGATGAAGATGTTCCGTTGGACTAGTGGCGTGACACGTTTTGATCACATTCGAAATGAGGATATCCGCGATCGTTATGGGGTTGCACCGATCGTGGAAAAGTTGCGATGGTATGGTCACACAATTCGTGCTAACGAGAAATCACTTGCCAAGATTGGTCTGAACATCGAAGTCGATGGTAAACGACCAAAACAACGGTGGCTTGATACGCTGGATGGGTATTTAAAAGCCTCGAGGTTGCACCCAGATCAGACATTCGATAGAGCCAAATGGCGAAACCGATTACGACGAGCCGACCCCGCTTGTGAACGGGACAAAGGCTGAAGAAAAAGAAGAAGAAGCTTCGGCCACGGAAGGGAAATTTATCATTGTGGCTTGTTTGCCGCGCAATATGGTGGGGGAATATGTTTTTGACAGGAGAAAAAAATGGGAACGTGGAGGAGATCGTGACATCGTCGCTTGTTCGTGACATGTGGTTTTTACGTAAGAAGGTGAGAAAAACGGACATTGGTTTCGGGATCCCGACTGGTTACCTTCGAGCGAATACAGAGAAGATTTGATTAGTTGAGCTGATCGTTTCTCCCCAATGCCAGGTGCTGGTAGCAAAGGAGTCATGTGACCGGAAAGTGTTTGACAGCTCCGGCTAGAAATTCTTTCGCCAAAGGCATTGTTTGCCAGCGCCTAATATATTGTAAATAACGTGTAATGGCAGGTTTGAATTCCCCTTAGTTGCCTGAAATTCTAAGTAAGTTGTTACTATGGCTCCAAAGCAGTGGCTGCGTCCGAGCGTTGCTGCTTGAAGGTCCGATGAGGGACATCGCCAGCTGATGGAACAATTAGAAACCATTTAACAAACAAAAAAGAATTCCGCTCGGACTGTGGCGGAGGGAATCGTTTCCAATCAATACACCACTGAAAATAAGTATTCAATTAGGCATAAACAGAAAAAAAAGAGAACCTAAAAAAAAGAGCATTAAAAAGATGAAACGCGCTTGAAGGAAGTAATGCGTCAGACGATTGTTATTTTTCGAATGTATTCTACCGAGTTAAGTCGAAATGCCCGGAAAATACTTTGAATTTATTTATGAAATATACAGAATTGATAATCCGGCAATGATGGCATGTTGGAATGGTTGAGCTAATTATACCCTATATAGGGCTCTATGGTAATCAAATAATATAACTTTTTGTATTATTTTGTCATCGTAGAGACATTCTGCACTAAATCTCCTTTCCGTTCAAATATTGAGAACTATGTACGACCGTGAGTAAAGTTTTTTTTCCTTAATAAGTTTCCTGGATATCTAGGATCTAGGACCTTTAACATGACTTGAGTAGAACCAATATGCATAGTTTCCGGTTACAAATGAATATTCTTATTCCCACTGGCGTCTTTTCAGTACAGGTGCGCAAAACTTTACCTTAGTAGGCATTATTACATTCAAAACTAAAGGATCTGATCGCACCAAATAAGTAACATTGAAGAAGGAATGAACCTTTCATGCAAATGAAAAAAAAACGATTCTTGCGAACGAGCATTGCTTTACTTTGATCTAATCTTTGCTTGGTATAAATACAGTTTGTCTATCACACTCAAAATCGCCTTTTCACATTAAAGCTGACCGAGGGAAAAGATTCGCAACTGATAGTGAATATTCGCACTCAATAGTCGCCTCGGCCGCTTGTACTAGAAAATATTAAGTAGACCAACGCCATACATCAGCCGACATTTATTCTAATCCGTAACATTACAATCTATGACTAACAGCCAAGAATCTGCATTCCCATATGAGCATGATCCCGGAATTATTTTCTAGCCCAAAGCCAGCTTGAAACTAGTCCAAAAGATATCCCAAATCCCACCTAAAGCAAGCCCAAAGCCAACCCGAAAAAAATCCAAAAGCCAGTCCAAAACCAGTCTGAAGCCAACCTTGAGCAAATCCAAAGCCAGTCCAAAAGTCAGCCCGTAGCCAAACTAAAATAAGTCCAAGCCAACTCAATACTCGACGTCGGCATCGACAACTACTGCTGCGACTAGTACTACGAAGATCGCTAATGTTAGGTGATGCTATATTACAACATCACTTTTGTAATGAGATGATGCTTAGTAATGGGGTGATGCTAGGTAATGGGATGATACTAGGTAATGGGATGATACTAGATAATGCGATGATGCTAGGTAATACCATAATGCTAGGTAATGCGACGATGCTTGGTAATGCGGTGATGCTTGGTAATTTGATGTGATATGATACTTCGTGATAGGTGATATTATATTGTTTGGATCGCGCTCGATGATGGTAATATCATATCATGCTTTAAAGTGATATCACTTTTGTAATATTACATACATCACCTACCCATCTCTACCTTTTGGTTAAATATGGCGCCTTCTTTCGAATTTCTCAACCTTTAATGTTAAGGTTAAGATTACCTTATTTTCAATGGTGGTAGGGAACCTTTGCATTTTAAACATGGGATACATACTACCCTCTCTAATTTCTCCACATTAATTTTATTTCATTGTACCTAAACCTTTTGATAATCATTACAAAATTTTCCTTTTTATTTCCAGAAAATCTAACAGTTTTCTCACAAAGCATCAGCATCGAAGGTGGCACCTACATTAACAATTTTCTCAATAACTCCAACTCAGTCCCAGAACTCATAGAATACTATGAACTTGTTGAGGACCTTTCCACCCCAAACTCACCGCAATCCGATCTGATTTACCCAGATCCTGAAGAAGTTAATAAAAAAATCAAAATATTGAATAGTAATCGGATTATACAGCAATCCGCGGAGACGATTAGTAGCAAAGAAATGGATTCGAAGGATGTCGACTTCAAGGGACGCGACCTAATTGATAATATTATGTATATTTATTATGGATCAAACACGACATTGAAGAATAGTTTGGGGAGTAGCATTGTTATTGGGGGTTCGGTTCTAGCCTTAGCTGCACAGATTCTATGTTCGATTTTGATGGTGTTGAGGAATCGGTAAGTATCGTAGGACTAGAGACGACAAACTTTGCTTGAAAGGGGGGGAATCAACTTCAATTTATAACTATCATAAATAACTATGCCTGGGTATACAAATTATGCACTAAATTGTACAAATTAGGATACAAGTTTATAGTTTACGGTCGGTCATTAATCATCCCAAAATCGGAATGTACTCACCCCCGAAGTTTGGATATCAGAATATACCGTGCGCTATGCAAACTCATTCAATGTCTACATACTTTTGATAGCGTATCACAATACAATCACTTACTCAATGAAGTTGATACCACTCGTCCTTGCAAGGAAAGTCAGAGCTAAAGGACTAAGTTTCCTATACACAAGGACACAGCCATACACACAATGCAAAACTTTTCCGTTCAACCCTTCTTGTAACATTCTAACTTTGTAATATTCTCTTTTGCAGACGACTCCGACGACAGAACGCCCTGTTCTCGATATTCCTCAATTTCGTCCTTATTCTGTTGATGTCTAATCTGATTTTCGTGGTTGGTGTTCAGGCAACAAAAAGTGAATTCCGTTGCGGCATGATAGCGATACTCTTGCACTATTGTCATCTGAGCACGGCCGTATGGGGTCTAATTTATATCTACATAATCTACGACTACATCGTCAACGATTGTGGGATCAACTTAAAGTACAACTACTTTATGGCATATGGTGCTCCAGCTATTTATGTGCTCGTAAGTTTTGTTTATTCTGGCGTAGTGAAAGTATAATGAGAGTCCTTGTCCTAGGCAATTCGGTTTCATGTATTCATAGGGAAACGTAGGGCCATGTGTTGTTGATGTTATGATAAGTATCTATCAAGGGTGCTAATAAATTGAGTGCCACCTCTTTTGACCCGGTGGGAGGGAATGTTTGCTCAACTAAATGGGTATCTGGTTCTGCTTTTGTGGGCCAGATGAGGATGGAGGTAGGAAAAAAATCGATTTTATCCTAATGGTTTGGCTGCAGGCTGCTGCGGAAATGCAGTTTGTGCTCTCTTTATTTTATCTCTACCCCACATGCATAAAGCAAACCCCATCGTATAACACTTTATCATGCATTATGTGGCAACCTCTTCAGGTTGATTAGTTTTTGCCTTAATTGGATTTCCCTGAAATGAGAGTTGTAAATAAGATTTTCAAATGAAGGACATAATCACGTAAGAAGATATTTTGGTATATAGCTTAAAGCTGAATATATTGTAAAAGACTTAAACTGGGTACAATTCATAGCTTTCTTTGACTAAAGGGATGAACAAATACAGAAGTTTTCCAGGAAGTCGCGATTTTCATCGCAGGCACATTCTGGATAGTTTGCACATCAAATGACGCTAGCCTTTGCCCAGTAAAGGGAACCCTAGATATCAAGTGTCCTTGTTGGCTTCTTTAGAGGTTTTTTGGGATGTGGTGTGGTCTCCCAGATTGTGGGAAAGTCTACCTCCTGCGTTTTCATCTAGAAGCGAAGACTGGAGATGGTGTGACCACCAGTTAGTTAGTTTAGTTTACTGGGGGAAGTCCCAACTCCAAGGACTCAAACCATTGCTAGGCCCATTGTACTATCCCCAGAGATCGCCTATTCGTCGGCCTCTCGTCGACAGCATTCGCAGACTTTCGCGAATCTGAAAACATTCTCCGGAGACAGAATGCTCAGACTCTTCGTTGAATAAAACCATGCCAAGGTACTTTCTCCCGAGGTCTGAAGAGGCTGGGCAGCTGCATACGAAGTGCAGGATCGTCTCTCCACTCCGATTTTTTCCATGTTGCAGTTTAAGGGGCAGCGTTCCGTTAAAAGTCCTACTAGGTTTTTCATGTCGCACTTCAAATTATTATTATTCTGTTAGGGGGAAGTCGCACCGCATCCTTAAAGAACTATTGTGCTCCTTTTACAAGTATATAACCGTTAGGAATTTTAGAATATTCCCTACTTCCAAATCTTTCAATATTCAACATTTGGTATTAAGGTTTCTTCCATTCGGACGAATGGATCTTGACAGAAGGGAATGATTTGTCACATCCGTAGCGCACGCGCGTGCTGCTACAACATGAACTCTCGGAGTTCAATCGAGTTCAAGGCGAGCGTAGCGGCATGGAGACCGGTTCATGGGTGGACAGCTGATCAACGGCCGGTGGGATTTCAAAATTTCATTGATTGTGCCGGAGCCGTATAGAGTAGAATTAGAGGTAATTTAGTGGTCTCCCGAATTTCAGCTTTGGGCATTCAGGAAAGTAATTTATACAGAGTGCGGCAGCATAACTTCCTTTTTTCAAAACTCAATAAAAACTATTATATGCATCGGAAAATATTTATTTATTTTTTATAATGTAGGTACATGTCTAAAGTTTTTATTTACATTGTTTTGAAGATCAAATCTGTTAGGTGACGTCCCCCATTCTCCATGCATTGCGTAAACCGATTTCTGGCGTTTGTCATGACTCTTGTTAGCATAGCAGGTGTTATGTTGGCAATTTCGTCTTGGATGTTGGTCTTCAAATCTTGTAGGGTTCTTGGACAGTTCACATAAACACGGGATTTCAAAAAACCCCATAGAAAAAAATCACAAGGGGACAGATCGGGAGAGCGTGCCGGCCATTCCAAATCGCCTCTAATTGAGATAAGGCACTCTGGAAAGTGTTCCCTCCATTCCCAGCCATCGATGCTCTTGAAGTGTGTGCTGTTGCACCGTCTTGTTGGAACAAGTGTCCTCCAAATCCAAATTTTCTAGCCGTGGGAAAAAAAAAATTCTGTAGCATGTTTACATACCGGTCCGAATTCACTGTCACTGTAACTTCATTTTCCTCAAAAAACCAGGGACCAATAATTCCAGCTGAGGAAATTGCACACCACACTGTGACTTTGGGTGAATGCAAAGACTTTTGATGCAATTCTCGAGGGTTGGTGTCAGCCCAGTAGCGCATGTTTTGTTTGTTAACCGACCCACACAAATGAAAATGGGCTTCATCGCTAAAAAGACAATAGCACCCTCGGGAACGACATCAAGAAGAAGCTCACACGCGTTCATCCGAGAATTGAAGTCACGTTCTGAAAGTTCCTGCACTATCGCCATCTTATAGGGATGAAAATGAAGATCATCACGAAGAATTCTTCTCACAGAACGATCGGATAGTCCAAGGGCAGATGCGTGTTTGCGCGCAGAACGCCGTGGCGATCGCAACATTGACGCTCTCACTGCTTCAATGTTCTCAGGTGATCTAACGGGCCGAGGGACTCCAGTTCTTCCTTTTGTCGCACTTGCAGTTTGTCTGAATATAGTGACCCATGTAACAATTGATTTGCGGTGTGGGACGGGAGCCAATGGGGCTAAATTAAAGCGATTCCGAAATGCACGCTGTGTTGCAATAACCGAACATCCGCTTGAAAAGAAAACCTCAACGGCAAAGGCATGCTCCTCACTATTCCAACGCATGATGGCGACTGAACCGTGTCGGGACAAAACTTTACAGTATCCCCTCTTGAACAAGACCACTAGCGCTCCGCTATGATATCAACTAACTGAGTGGCGCGCATTTTAAAAAAGGAAGTTATGCTGCCGCACCCTGTTTAAGACGAAAAAGGAAGTTAGCGAAAAAGGAATGATTGTCGTGGAGGCGTAGTCGGAAGTAGTCGGGTGCAAAGTTTTGGATGTCATAACAACGTTAATTTTTGCTAAATTTGTGCATGGGCGTGAGGCGACAGAATAACAAGCCACAGAAAAGATAATCTGCCAAGAGGACGTAATAAATGAACGGCAGACCGGTTTTCAAAAAGGAGCTTGCTTTGCTGTCGCTAATGTGAATTTCCTCAGTTTCTCCCGGGAACAATCGTAAAGTGATTTTGTGCTGAAGTATCAGTTTCGAGCTTCGGGAGACCTTCCTCATTGAGTGTGCGATATCCATAGAGGATCGCATTTGTGGGATCTAAGAATTTCTGGTCTGAGTGTGTGCGAGACATTTTCCTCTTCGCGTGTGTGTCGCTGGGAGGACCCCTGGAAAGAAAATTAGGAAAAGAAAAACCAAAAAACTTTCGGTATACTTTTTTTTTGCTTTAAATTCCGTAGTATTTCCGTGTATATATTTCTTTCTTCCTTCTTTTGAGTCAAGCAATTTCCGTATTAAATAAAAAGAGACAAACAACAACAGATTCACGCCACGCGGAACTTGGAGTGTAATCACCGTGGGAGTTTTCTTTGCTTTGATTTCATTTTTCTTTTATATTTTTTTCTGCTTTGATTTGATTTGATTTTTCTTTTATATTTTTATTTGATTCCATTTCCCATGAATATACCATGAATTTGAACTATTTTTTTTTATTTAAGGACTTTCTCTCTCTTCCTCCTTCACCGAGCAAATCCTTAATAGGGACATTCTCTAAATAATGGCCTGAGGATGTCAAGGATGGGAACCTCATCTGAGGCAGAAGAAGAATGATGTGAGGGAACCTTAGGGGCCGCACCTCAATAACTATCTGAGGCATAAGAGGAATTGATCGGAACTGTGATCCGTCGTGGATTTTCCCTCTTGATCTCGGCACTCGGGTTCGAAGACTCACGGCTCCACGCGCGCAGTCGAGCTGTTTTTTTCCAGGTTTAGCTCCCGTTCTGTTTTTTTCGTCAGGCCGTCGCGAATTCCTTTGTTTGTTGTCTATTTTTAGATCCGTTGCGGACCCACGCATTGGTATAAACACGTTAATTTTGTAGTAATGACACGCTCAAAGGACCCCTCCCCCCCCCCCACATTCCCGAGCCTGGCTAGCACAGAGGCGTTCAAGAACATGTCAACCGACCACTTTGATGGAGCTTCAGTTTCTGGGATAGCTTTTCCCTCTAGGCCTTCTTCGGCCACTCAGGATGGTCGTGTGATCATCCTATTTCCCCTAGTTTCATTACAAAGGAGGACTTCACGTACAGCGACCATCAGGCAATCACCTTTAAACTAAGGATGGAGCCACAGAAGCCGAAATTCAAAAAAACCCCAGGATGGTCTGCAAAAGCGATGGATGAACTAACATTCATGGAGGCGTGTTTAGACGTGCCTAGCAAAGCAGGCACCTCCACGGATAGAGTACATTGCCTCCGCAGATGTCCCACAAGGCTCTGTACTGAGCCTACTACTGTGGAACATCATGTATATGTGCCCTCTTTATTTTATCTCTACTCCACATGCATAAAGCAACCCCCATCGTATAACACTTTATCATGCATTATGTGGCAACCTCTTCAGGTTGATTAGTTTTTGCTTTAATTGGATTTCCCTGAAATGAGAGCTGTAAATAAGATTTTCAAATGAAGGACATAATCACGTAAGAAGATATGTTGGTATATAGCTTAAAGCTGAATATAAAAGGCTTGAATTGGGTAAAATGCATAGCTTTCTTTGACTAAAGGACTGAACTAATACAGGTTTTCCAGGAAGTTGCTATCCCAGACATTTTCTGGACAGTTTGCACATCAAATTATTCTAACTTTTGGCCGCATATTCGAAGGGATGCAGCATAACCCTAGAAGGCTGTCCTTGCTGGCTTCTTTAGACGTCTTTTTGGGATGATGTGCGGCCTCCCAGCTTGCTTCGGGAGGTTCATCCCTTGTGTTTTCATCTAGGGTCAAACTTAGTTAGTTAGTTTAGTTTACTGAGGGAAACCGCAACTCCAAGAACTCAGATCATTTCTAGGCCCATTGTACTATCTCCGGAGATCGTCTATTCAGCGGCCGCTTGCCGACGGCGTTCGCAGGCTTCAGCGAATCTGAGAACATTCTCCAGAGACAGAGAATGCTCAGTCTTTTCGTTCAAGAAAACCTTACCAAGATACCTTCGTCTGAGGACTGAAGAGGCCGGCCAGCTGCATACGAATTGCAGGGTCGTCTTTTCTTCCTCCTCGCATTAGTTGCATATGGTAGAGGGCGTCACTCCAATTTGTTCCATGTGGCAGTTTAAGGGACAGTGTCCCGTTAAAAGCCCTACTAGGATTTTCTTGTCCCACTTCTTATTGTTATTATTCGGTTAAGGGGAAGTCGCGTCCTAAAAGAACTATTGTGTCCCTTTTACTGATTAGAGATTACCTATTAATCATAGTATCTCAAGCAAGCCTATAACCGTTAGGAATTTTAGTATATTCCCCACTTCCAAATCTTTCAACTTTCAACATCTGGTATTAAGTTTTCTTTCAGATGCCTCAACCTAGTTGGATGTGGTTCTGGCCAATGAGGGTAACGTAAACACTTATCAGAAAGGGGGATCTGGTTCAATTATAGATCTGATTTTTGTCAGCCCTGCGCTGGCACATGATATGTCCTGGCAAGTTGTAGTGACCGCGGATTCGCGAGGGAGGCGGAATCTCATTCGCCATTTTCTGAATTAATCAAATAATGCATTCCATAATATGCAATTACCCTATTGTTCGCCGCGGATTCAATCGATTTCAAGGCGAGTGTAGCGTCATGGAGACCGGTTCGTGGGTGGACAGCTGATTAACGGCCGGTGGAATTTCAAAATTTCATTGATTGTGCCGGAGCCGTATACAGTGGAGTTAGAAGTAATTTAGTGGTCTCTCGAATTTCAGCTTTGGACATTCAGGAAGGTAATTTATATAAGACGAGAATTGGATAACGCTGGGAATCGGAAAGAAAGTTAGCGTGAAGGTGTAGTCGGGAGTTCAGGGAATTGATTTGCTAAGATAGCGGTACAAAGTTTTGGCTGTTATAACGACGTTAAGTTTGGTAAATTTGTGCATGGGCGTCAGGCGACAGGATGTCGTCAAATTCTGATATATGGTTGCCGTTCACCCCTTGGTAGGGTATAGCGCGTCTACCACACCTATGCGCCATCGCTCGCGGTTACCTGAAATGCGCTTCAGCTCCCAACACGACTTTCCGAGACACTCGCACTCGTCCTCTACTGTTCCTCGTCAACTGCCCTTGGGGCAATACACTCGTCGGTCATCTTGGGAGAGTGGTTTCCACTGCATGGGGTAACCCGCAATGCAATTGTCGCCCCTTCTTAATGTATGACCTATCTATGGCCACTTCCGTCTTCTTATCACATCGCATACGAGTGCCTGTGTACCGACCAAGTTGTCCGTTTGAGATAGTGTCAGGTCAGCGTACTTCGGTTGTTCAGTGGAGTTCATTTGCCATGTGCTACTCCCATATAGGAAAATAGAAAGGACATTAGCACGGAACAGTATCAAATTGTTTATTTCCAGATTTTAGATAGGGCAACGAAAGCGAATCTGGCGCTGTTAATGCATCGGGCACCACCTAGTTCAGGGCCGCCGTTAGCAGAAACCACGCTTCGGAGTTGTACAAATTGAACGATGCTTTCGATGCCCGTTAATGCAGATGGATGGTGCGAAGACCCGTCAGATTAAGAACCTTGGTTTTGTTGGTGTTTATCTTCAGTCGAACTCTACTTGCATTTTTTTCCAAATCAAGAATCATTTGGGTAAGCTCCATCGGTGGGGGAGCCAACAGATGTCATCAGCGTAGTCGAGATGTTTGAGGAAAGATGTCATCGTCCATTGAAGCATGAAGAATGTCACCAATAACTAGAAGAAATAATATCGGTCACAGGATGCAACCCTGGCGAACCCTGCTTCAGAACCCTCGGTGCAGAGTATGACATTTTGCGCTATTATATACTCCAGATACCCTCCCTGCTCAAACTGTCGAAAGCTTTCTCGAAATCGATGAAGAGCAGATGCAGCGAAGATCTAAATTATTTCGCGCACTGTTCCAAAATGATCCGTAAGATGTTGATATGGTCAATGCAGTGGAACCCATCCTGCTCACTGCGTTCCTGGATTATTTGCGTGCGCCCTTATTTAGATTTTTAACGATCATCCTCTTCTTTCACTCTCTGGGAAAGGTCTCGGATTCCTAAGATTTCCGTACGAGTGAAAGCAGCAGATCTGCAGTAATTTCAGGTGCAGCGATAAATAACTCTCCGGGGAGGCTGTCAAGCCCAATGGCTTTACTCCGTTTTAGTGCATTGATGACCGAAATGATTTTTCTTCCACGTGGAGAAACAGTACGTATCCGCATGTTATGGTGACTAGCCATTCCATCCCGAAGATTAGGAACCTCACCAGATGTAATACGGTTAAGGACCCTGGTGAAGTGTTCCTTCCACCTCTTCACTTGCTGATCACCGTGGACGAGAAGTCGAACATTGACGTCCTTCATAGGACCATGGAAAGATTTGAGGCATGACACGGTGGCTTGATACGCTGGATGGTAATTTAAAAGCCTCGCGATTGCATCCAGATCAGACATTTGATAGAACCAAATGGCGAAACCGATCACGACGAGCCGACGCCGCTTTTGAAAAAAAGGTCTGAAGAAAAAGAAGAAGATGCAAGCTCTTTCGTGATGCAGTATACAATTCTGAAATCATTGCGATCGGTGGCATCTTCCGCTTCCTTGACTAGCGCAATAGAAAATTCTCTTTTGTCACGGCGTTCACTACGCTAAATTCCTCGGGATTTCGCTCGATATCGGAGTTCCAGCGGGTCACGCCTGCCGTCACTCGCGCTGTCAGTAGAGCTTTTAACCCCTTCCGTTTATCGATCCGCGTTCACGATTCCGCAGTGCGCCAGACGTTAGGACGCCTTTCGGGACGTGAGCGACGACCTGTGCAGCACCCGAGAAAACAGGATTCTTGATGGTGGCCCAGTGTTCATCGATATTCTCAGGCACGTTACTCAGTAGACCTGCCGCTCGACCAACGAGATAGCTCTCCCACTGTCGAGCGACAGCTGGGTCGTAAAAGGGGTCGATGTTGAACTTAGGGGGTTGCAGCCCACCAACCCTGCATGAAGTCGCGGACGCAGCACATAAGCCACCATCAGATGGTGACCCCTTTCGAGGCCCATGTCAGCGCCTCTTTTGTTATGCTCATCCAGAAGACAACTCCTAAATTTACTGCTGATGGCGAAGTGGTCGATCTGATTGTCCGTACGGCATCGGTCAGTTGAAACCCAACTGGCCTTATGACAAGCTCTATGCTCGATAAGTGTACTAGAAGTTGGTGGTAGACGTTGCAGAAATCCATCAACCTCCCACCGTTACTGTTATGGCCGCCAAGATTGTCCGAGCAAGGTGTAGTCAGATCCCATCTTGGCATTCAGATCACCCATTATGATCACAATGTCATCTTTAGGAAGCTTCCCCTGAACTTCATTTAATTGCTCGTAGAAAGCATCCTTCTCCACTACATCGGAAGGCTCCGTTGGTGCGTAGCATTGTACAATTGTGATGGTCCTTAACCTGGAAGGTAATCTTGCAATTAGAAGTCGGTCGAAAACCGGATCCCAGGTTAAGAGAGCATACCTTGCGGTAGCCGTCAAAATCAACCCGACACCGGATTCCCGTCTGCTACCACTAGGGTTTCCAGGGTACAAAAGCACATTGACACTCTGATGAACCCCTCGAATTCAACTTCCCAGAACTATCAACCGTGATTGTATTCAGCACTAGATGGTGTTGAAAATGCGTTCATGATATTAATTGTAAATTATGCCGGTGAAAGTTTTCGTCTTTTTCTATATAATTTGTTACGTCAATCCGAACTTTACCAGTCGCGAGTTGGCAAAGGAGAAAGTGCCTATATTTGGTCCATGCTTTCTCTTCTCCCTCTAGAACTCTGTGCGAAGTCCCTTTTTTAAGTTTGTCCATTCTTCTACTTACTACCTGGTTAGGATGACGAACTTTTTTCCCTATTGCTCTTAATGCTCTTTGTTATTACGAGTGCACTTAATTTGAGGTAACACCCAAAATCCAAGGAAGACAAGTACCGACATCGTCCCCTAACGTGGGATGGTTCAGGAAGCAGAATGTGTTAAATGGAGCAACTGCCGACATATCAAGTCAACGTCGGCAAAACACATGGACTTGCCTCTTGTTTCCTAATTTAATCGGGAGCCGAAACAAAACTGGAATTTTCCTAGCAGAAGGGATGATGTGGACGAGAGTAGCAACGTTTAATCAATTACTAATTCATGCGCCACATAGTGCATGAAGAATGTTCATTTATCCTCAAGTGTCCTTCTATGCTCTTCATCTTGACAAAATAGATACGATAATTTAGGATAAGTGCCTCGTTAAACCGACACGCGCCTACGAGTGTCCCATCTAATGAAAATGTCTGAGAGCATACATAGGTGTGAATACCGGGAAGAGATATGGAACCGCTGTCGAACAGAGAACCACCACTACCCCCGTTGGGTTTATCAGAATTCATGTCGTGAAAATCATCTTGAATGAGAAAGGACGGATGGGATAGGTAGCTGTGGGCTAATTCTATGTCCTACCAAAGTTCTTTTAAGTGAATGGTCCTGTCCTGTTAACTAGAATTGGGAGATATCGACTAAGTGCATCTGGACAAGTCTGTTTCAGATGAGAATATCCTTGAGTTAATTATAGTAAATAGATAGAAGATATAATACGTATTGAAGATGTCTCACAACGGTTCTCGATGCTGAAATTGAAATGGAGCGGTTACAATATTGATGGGTATATTGCGGAGTCTGCATCCTTGAATGCTGAAAGTACTAGAAAAAGAAGGATAATATCACAATATGGAAGAATAACAATATTTACTAGAGGTAAGGAATTACTTGAAAGAAAATTAGAAGTGATGGTTGCAGAAAAGAGCAGTGAAAGCTATCAATATGCAAGTGAGCGACCTACTGAAAGCGCTCTGAAAAATTGTCCATATAGGTCAAATTATTCAAATTTGGTGCGTCTGATGCCCAGTTTGCGGTTCAAAGTTTATGAAAAAAATTGAAAATGAAAACCTCTGAGGACTTCAAAAAATTGAAAGTTTTCATAACCAGGAGGTCGTAAAAAATCTCTAACGGTTAGTACCTCGATTGGGGTGTAAGCCCGCCTGGATTTAGGATATACGAAAAATTGCTCCACGTCAGTTCAAAGGGGCTACGTTTTGGATAAAGGATTCGAACCAAAAGAATAGAAGATGTGACGAAAACGACTATGAAAAGGGGAGGAACATCAGGAACAAGTAGCAAGAAGTTTAGCTCCAGTACTTAGCCATGGGATTTCTCGACCCCCAAAACAAAATACCGCTACCAAAGTAACATTCATAAGGGTATGAAAAGTTCCGTGATCTACCCAGAATCAATTTATTTTTGGGAATTCCGTGAACATTTTTCGGATATAAGAGTGTCATCTGAAAAGTCCGTGCAAAGTCAAAGACATGGCACTACTGGCGTGTATCAAGATCATGTTTAGTTAGTCGCACATCTTGGAAGCACACGTAGTTTCTGTCAGATCGGTCTATTTCTTCGTGTTTGACATTTGCTTAAATTAAGAAAGGCGAGTGATTTTCAAAAAAGATGGACGAAAAAGAATTTTGTGTGGTGATAAAACATTACTTTATGAAAGGCAAAGTCCATCAGGAGACTAAAGAGGAGCTAAATAATCATTATGGTGACTCTGTACCTTCGATTAGAGCAGTTTATGAGTAGTTTCAAAATTGTCGGAATGGTCATATGGTTAGTGGCGCTGAACGTTCTGGACGCCCTGCTGAGGTTACTACTCAAGAAATCATTGATAAAATCCATGATATGGTGATGAATGACAGAATATTGAGGGTTTCATGGGATTCCTAGTGCTGTTGGCACATTTGGACATGGAAAAGCTAACGGCCAGATGGGTACCGCGATTGCTCACGCTTGATCAAAAACGAAATAGTCTGAAGTGTTGCGAGGACGGCTTCCAGAAGAATCCGCATGACTTTAAGCGTCGTTCCGTCACTATGGATGAAAGTTGGATCAACCAGTACACTCCTGAAATGAAGGAACGATCTCAGCTATGGGTTACCAAGGCATAATCTGCGCCAAAAAAGGCGAAGACAGTTCCTTCGACCGGAAAAATTATGGCGACTTGCTTTTGGCGTTCGCAAAGAATAATCCTCATCGACTATTTGGGAAAGGGCACCTGTAATGCATACAGATTTGGCTAACACGAGCTACTATTTGTTCCCCAATTTTAAGATGCCTGGCGGGAAAAAGATTTTATTCAAAGAGGAGGTGATTACAGAAATGAATGGCTATTTTTCAAACTTGGATAAACCCTATTATCCGGAATAGATCAGGGATCAAGAAACTAAAGCAACGTTGGACGAAGTGTGCAACCCTAAAAAGAGACGATGTCGAAAATAAAAAAGGTTTACCCCAAACAATTAAGTAGCTTTTATTTTTGCATGGACTTTTCAAATAATCACCGAATATGGATGTGAATATCCCCTGAGTGGGGCACAGGGCGTCACCTACATGTCATCGTTTTTGGTTCACCTGTGTTATCTTCAGGCCTTCACTTCTCCTCCCCTGTTCAGCGCTAAGTTTTCCTACGTCAACCCACTCGCTGATCACTTTGGCATAGCCAACAAGAAAGTTGCGGGTTCTGACCCTTTCTTAAAATGTAACTTATCCGCTACCTTTTTCGACTTGTAATAAATATATCTACCGGTACCTAGCTCGATAGGAAAAGTACGATAGCCGGTCATACTGAAAATCCTCGTTTTCTTAAGAGTTTTCGCCTCTTTCGTTCTCATTCTAGTTAGGTTTCTGTTTCACCAGGGTACGTCCCTTGATGACTAGACAGTATTAGCCGGACAGCTGGCATGATATGCGTCAATGACGGTATCTTGTATAGGAATCCCAGTCTGCTCCTGGTATTTCTTATTTCAAAAAAGCTGACTGACGGTATCGTCCAGAACAGAGGCAACTCATCAGACGCTGCCTCATCTCTGCCTTGGGATCAGCGTGACCGAAAGTAGCGACAGGTGGTAATCGCTCCATTTATGTATGATCGCAAACATGACATGAGTGCGAATTCTATTGAAGTGAAATCCGCCGTAAGTTCACACCAAGGAGTCCATGAACCACCAGAGAGGAAGTAAGTTGCTTGTCAAATTGTCTGGTCCGTCGTCAAATGGATGCGGACTCAGGACAGGACTACCTATTTATCTTTGTACCTCCCAGTTGCCCCCAATGTCGAAGCTAATTATTCTGTGCTCCGACATAGAAAGCTTACACCTCCCAATTCTCGACCAAACCGTTCATCAAAGTGTTGCCTATAATTATGTCTAGTCCCGCTTGCCTGGTGCTGATCACGAATGTTGGCAATATGTATTTCTAACTAATGGCTAAGGATGATTTTCAGAAGATACTCACCTCTTAGGTTAAAATTCTCTCCGGCTCAGATAGTGCTTGGAACTCTTCTCCAATGTCGGAGTATTGTCCTCATTCTCCGACATGGCACTTTCTTGAGTTTCACTGTCCGAGTTGAGTCCTAGAAAGTCCAGATAAAGGTCGCTCAAATTCTTCTCTTCTGTGACCAGCAGGTTCACTTTCGTGTACAGTTCTGCCCTTTCAGCCTCTATAGCTTCCGCAATTTATATCCTTCCTTGTTTCCGAAAGACTTTCTTTTTTCCATCGTTCGGGTGATGGGCCGGTCGCTTGAAAGAAAGAGTAAAAACTGATTCTTTCCTTCGAAGAACCGATCGAAAATTAGACATCAGCTATTAACAACAAGAAGTACTAGACTGTACTTGCCAGCAGCAGACCATTTCACATTACTAGATTTATTTCCGTTTTGGCTAAATTGAACTGCCCCTGCAAAATGCATTTAATTGCCCACTAGCATGGGCATGTACATAGCATTGCAATATATTTATAAGAAAAAAGGTTAAATGATTACTTTTGGTGGCAAATTTATATACTTATATGATTTTCAAATAGGATTTAGGATTCCGGGGATCATAATTTTTGTTAATTTGAGCGTAAATAGAAGAATCTTGTGATTGTGCTTTCCAAAATGATATCAAAAATCTTTTTATCTTCCCAGTTTTCATGTGCAATTTCCAGTACAAGTTACGAAATTGTTGAATATTGTTGGATGTCCGTTCAACGTGGGATGATTGTAAATTTTATGATTCCAGTATCAGGAATAATAGTTGCATCGACAATTCTAGGAACGCTTTGCCTCCGTGAAATCGCGAATAAGCAAAGGGAAGTGATCGCTGAGAGTATTGAAAATATATTGGAAAATGCTGCCAAATGCCATGAAATCAACGTGGGAAGTGTAATCGAGACGGATAAATGCTGTGAGATGGATGATAAGGTAATCCTTTTGATACCGTTTTTGTTTTGATTTTGACCCTTTTCCTTGTAGTCCATTGATGTTTACAGAAAAGGAGATTTCTATGATTCTAAGTTTGATTTGGGAGTACTGTCTATAGTGGACCTATCACTACAGAGTTCGGCTGATGTGCAGGACTTCACGGACTTTAAGCGAGCCGTTAAATTCTGGCTGTTCTTCCAACCAACCTTTGCAGTCTGTTGGTTTTTTGGAGCCGTGGCGCTTGAGAATCGACAATCTTGCGTGATGCCAATCATTTTTGTTGTTTCCTATAATGTGATGGTAATTTGCATCCAAGGTATATATGTAGGACCCAAGATACTAATCTTTACTCCGATTTTTCCGCAGAATTGGTACCTTCTAATACGATCACCTTATATATGTCCGATCGTCCAGGATCAACATCAAACGGAGAAGTTCCAAACGAACGAATTAAATAATGAGGAACCTAATCAACCCTCAGCTTGCACTGATACAATCCCACTATTATGTGCTCCAAATACTCTCCAAAATGGTCAAAAATCTGTTGTAGTGGAAGATGCAATGAATGATGCCAATATATCCGTTAGTGGTATTAGCGGAGGAATGGTGGCCGCTTCCATAGCGAGTTGGACAGGCGACTCTATGGGTGATGTTTCGGTTAACTTGGACTCAATCAGTACCATCAGCAACTGAATCTGCTAAACTGTTGGTCAAGCTTGAATATAATCAATCAAAAACCAAAGATAACGAATCTTAAATATAGATACGGACATATAGATGCATTTACCAACTGTAGATTTTTAGAGTTAAAGGTTTGCATGGAATCCAGACAAAATATTTTATAAGAGCATTACCAAAAATGAAACAATGAAATTATGAAAATTATGTGATTTGAAAGAAAGAAAATTAGAAATTAATAGAAAATTTTGTGTAAGATAAAAATTGAAATGTATATTTACAATACTTTTGTTGGAACGAGCATCCATGTGATTATTATTAGTTAAATTATAGAGAAACCCATATTATAGATGCGATATTGCTTTTGGCATGGTACAAAATATTAGCAATTCCACCAAATTTTTCGGTTTCAACTAAACCCAAATGGAACAAAATTCGATTAGATTTAGAATGGATTAAAACCTTTAGAATGTCCGGTAAGGCCTCGTACCCTTACATTTTAGAAAATGACCAAGTAGGTCCACCTTCCCAAATATATTTTTTATTTTTAAATAATTTTAAAAATTTAAATTTAAAGATAAATCTAAATGTCAATCAAATGAGAACCTTTTATATATCCAAATGCTCTATTCAACAAAAATATTGATATAAATACTCAAATATGAAGCAATAGATCAACAAATCCATTGGGAATTGAGGGCTACGAGAAAGTATTTTCCAAATCAAAATCATTTCCAAAACAATATTTTCGAGTAGCTTTCAACTTTCTACGGAATCAAATCAAAGATTAAATGAAATTTAATTTTTTTTTTGCTGAATATTTATCAATTTTAATTGTTACAATTCATTTTAGCATTATCTGGAATTTATTATTTAAAATCTTTAAAATTGAATAATTATCAGATTTATTGGAAATTAATTGTTAATTGTTTTAGTGAAAATTTATAATATTAAATTATTTAAAAAAAAAGATTTATAAATATTAAATTATTTCCAAATTAATTAACACACGCCTTATGGATAATATTTTCATAGAAGGAAAAGTAAATAATATATATATATATATATAGTAAGTTTAAAGACATATGATAGGGAAATTTTTGAAAAGAAAAGAATAATTGATCAACTTATTAACTACAAAAATTATTCTCACAAGGATAAAATAAAGTTTTCATGAGATATTATTGAGGAAAGTTATTAGCATTGAAACTGTCAATTTTTGAAACAGTATTGAGTTTGCTTTTTGGACTTAGACTTGAGACTTACAAGGTTCATTTGGACTTCGGGAGAATATTTTTTTTGGGAATGGTTATCTGACTGAAGCAGCCTTTGATTCATCAAGGAATACGTTAAAAAGAATTAAAGATCGAAGATTAACCTTTAAATATAAACCCATTTGAATTTTAATAAAATTATCCTCTGGGAACTTTCCATCCGCAGTATGACCCCAAAAAGCCTGCCGCTAACAAACAGAATCGACTACAATATACCAAGTTTAAAATCTTACAAAGCCCTCTCGTTAATGCTCCTTTATTCAGTGGCCCAGCTGATATGTGTTTTTCTGAAGCGTCCGCCGGCTCATCGAAAGCCTTTAGTCTCGACAAAGAGACCCACTTGGCTCCGCCCCGAACATCGAGCTTGAAGGAGTGCTCCCCCCGCTGCAGAACTCTGAAGGAGCCCTCGAATGGTGGTCTCAGTGGCCTCTGATTAGTGTCCACCCCAATGAGGATTTGTAAGCAGGTTTCAAGGTTCCTAGAGACACCGACCTCCTCTGAGCAGACGCAGCATGCCTGAGTCACTTAACCCTGTTCTGATATTCAGCAGAAGGTAGGCCCTTTAGCTGACATTGCACCTTTCGTTCAGAGTGTATTCCGTTTGATTTCCATTTAAGCTAGTCCTCCAAATCCAGGGCTGCAATATTAACATCAAGTCGTGGCATACACAGAAGTTTTGATCTGACGGCACCGGGGTGTGGAAACAAGTAGAAAGCAACAAAACTAAGAACTCGCCGAATGTGGACGGTCCAATTGGAAACTTGTTTTTACGTTACCAATAACAGATGCAAACCTCTGATGTGCCGCCGCAAACCCTTGGAAACCAGAAGAAGACGAAACCAATCGCCTTCAGGCATGAGATCAATTATAAAAGCAGAAGAAGCAGAGTTTGCAAAGGTTAGACGCCAACCAAGACACGACGTAAGCAGGAATCACTTACGGCTGGCATTGGCAAATGGCAATTCCGTTACCAGCTGGCGCCAAAGGCATGGGCCAGCGTCGAAGTCAAGCTGTCAGAGCTGGTCGTCGAGCATCTCCTAGACGGTAAGATGGAATGAGGGCGATGATTCCACTAAGGTGGCCCGTAGTTGCCAGGTAAAAGTATGTAAGGACCAGTTCTGCACGAACTTTCTCGATTCATACGTTGTGAAGGTCGCTAGGAGAATGTGAAGCTCAAGATTGTAAAATATCACGAGATTCCCAGAAGAGCAATTTGTATACATAAGGACATGCTCGTCCAACTCATGTTTCTTCAAAGCTCAGGATTACTATAGACAACTGAAGTGAACAGCCAGCCCTTTACACTCCCCATAAATGAAGAAAGACTAGAGGCTCTGTAAAGGGCGGACTACAAAGTTCGGTTTGGATTCAGGAACCCAATTGTGAAAGTTTTCCACTCCGCGAAACGGAATGTCAACTTCTGAGAGTAAAAGCCTGGATGGGAGGAAGCTGAACCATCAAAGAGCTCCAATGGTTTTATTACGACTTATTCCATAGCATAAGGGACACTGATCGGGGTAGACCTAGAGCATGTATTGCCGCCAAAGTCTGCGCACCTTCCTGTGCCCAGTCCTGAGTTTCAGTGAGATAATCGTGGAGCAAATGGGAGCGGTGAATCCCTACTATATATATTTTTGGCTAACATGCTTCACGACCGATCAACTCCGCAAGAAAAACTACAACATCTGACAACGATCATCGCAGCGAAGAAGGTCAACCTGTTAATAGGCTGCTATGACAATACGAAGCACACGCTTTAGAGCAGCTCCGAATTCAACGAAAGAAGTAAGTGTCGCTTTGACTTTATTATTAACACTTTTTCCCAACTCGGAGAACTGTGATGGTTGGGAGCATGATCTCTGGAACTGGAAAGTATCAGGTCAGAGATACTTCTCGGATCAGTCTCTGCCCTTTCAGAGACCCCAGAAGGATCGATTGGAGGAAGTTTGGTCAAGTTATTAAG
This sequence comes from Hermetia illucens, assembly GCF_905115235.1. Classification (NCBI taxonomy): domain Eukaryota; kingdom Metazoa; phylum Arthropoda; class Insecta; order Diptera; family Stratiomyidae; genus Hermetia; species Hermetia illucens. The sequence continues at coordinate 8,745,359 of NC_051852.1, forward strand.
TGGTACTCGCCATGGTAACAGTGGCACATCAGACGAATTAAGTCGAAGGTTGGAATTCTGGAGAATGCGTTCGAAACCTCCTTTAAAGTCTCGTGCCCTGCAAAGTACTGGAAAATACATTGCCATCGCCGTGAAATGAAGATTTGTCCATCTTCAGGAGATTGACCAGAGAGGTCTTCAACATCTCGTGCAGGCACAAATACTGACAGCCATAACAGGACTGCCTGAAGGCATATTAGTCACCAGGACGCAATCCTGGCTGGACTATTGTCAGAAAATTGTAACTCAGTAATATTCTTGAGAAAGAACATAGAAGCCCATCCTTTCTTAAAAGGTGGGAAGGCTCCTGGACGGAATCTTGTGGTGAGACCCTGGAGTTGCTAGTCCATACACACTTCCTCGCCAGCGAGAAGGAGTGTGAATCAGAGCCTTGCTTGGGGATATGGGCTGGCTGCTGATACAACCCACAACTAAGCAGTCGATGGCTCCGGCGAATCCCATTGTTTTCCGACGCGCTTGCGATACGGGGAGTGACGTCCTCGAGGTGCCCCAATAAGTAGTTCTCACTCCCTAGCGGACAATATACCTGCGTCATAAGTAGTAGTAGAAAGAGCCTCTCGGTGGAAAGCGAATCGCCAATGGCCGGTGCACGTCGGGACAAACTGAGAGTCCCCGGAGCCATCATCAGTTCTCTGTCGACGTCGATGGGGTGATGTGAGCCTAGCTCTCTCAAGGTAGTAGTTGCGGCATGTATCAGGAGCCAGTCCCTTCGGGACCCTGGTCGGGTAACGTGCATTGAGCTGGCAGAACGCGTTGCCCTGAGCGAGCGCTTGTCCGTCGGCGAGTCCTGAGATCAGCTAATGGTGGGAATCCTGGTAGGCCCTTGAAAGGAGCATGTCTCAGCCAGACTTCAGAGGGAAACGGATCCTGGAAATGGTGGCGAGAACCGGGCTCGTAGTTTTAAACACCGGATCCACGCCAACGTTTCAGCGTCCAGGCTGCGAAGAGAGCATGCTTGACATCACCTTTGCGCCATCGGTGGACGGATGGCGATTCCTAGAAGACTTCTCCGCAAGTGATCGCGTTCGAAGCAGTTGTGGCTACTTGCCGGCGTGTATCAACCCGCCGCTCCCCCTGCGTCTGAAATGTCACAAGAGTGAACATCGGGAACTTCGTCGAAGCTCTTGGAAAAGGTAAAGTCGTGCTGGAAGGCGCTTCGCGAGGTGGTAGCATTGCAGCTGACATTGTCGTAAACTGAATGATGAAACGGATAACAACAGCGTGTAAGACTTCCATGCCCCGGAGGCGCCCCAGCTGTGACAAGCCTTCTATGTACTGGCAGACGGCAGAAATTGCCGACCTACGAATTTAGTGTCATAGCTCCGCTGTTTGGCACAACGTTTACACACCATAAAGGCAGAGTATAGGTCAACAAAAAGCAGACTCCGAAGTGCGATAAATAAAAATAAAGCTCGCGGCTGGCAGAACCTGGTCAATGAAGTGAATGAGGACCCGTGGGGACTTGGCTATACACTTGTTACCTGGAAATTAAGGTTTCTGCGAAAGCCCTGGATACTAAGTACCGGCCAAATGGACCGCATTGTATGGGCATTATTCCTCAGATATCAGGTACGGGATGATGTCAATAGCGCGGAAAACGTTCGAGGATTGCGTCCTTTTGACAATAAGAGAGCTCGAAGAAGCGGCGCTCACCATGCCAACAAACAAGAAGGTGTTCCCCTAACGACCAGATTTGCTGCTAATTCGGCAAAGTTCTCACACGACCACCTCGTGTTGGCTGCTGGAAACCGTCTTCAGACCGGCCAAGAGTGTGTAGGGTCGGACTGGAAGTAGGCTCATCCATCTGACGAGGATATGCTTGTCTGCTGGTCAAACGTTAGAGGCAAGTGGATTTGAGGGGAGGATGAGCCAAAGCGACAGCCCAGGGATCGTTCCATCGTGACGTTACGTAATCAGTACCAGAAAGTGTCCCAGAGTCAGATCAAGCAATTATCCCCTAAGGATAAAGCCCCTCATCAGTAGTGAATCAACCATCTAGTAGCAACCCGGACTACATCCTTCTAACATTAGAAGAACCACTTTCCTCACAATCAAGGGCGTTGCGGTAGGCTGGGAGATAATAAATCGGCCGGCCTCGATGAAGTCGAAGCCAGATATATTCGTAGAGTTATTTGAAGCATGCTTGGCAGATGAAATCCTGTTTCCTAAACCTGGTAAGCCTCTTTGTGAACCATCTTCCTACAGGCCTAGATGTCTATTGGACACTATAGGGAAAATTTTGGGGAGAATAATCTACAATAGATTACTCCCAGCTGTAGAAAGTCTGGGAGCCTTACCAGACTGACAATTCGACTTCCGTACGGCCAGATCAACAGTCGATGCCAGCAAACTGGTCACTGGTTTAGCTGAAAATTCGATATATGGAACGGCTGGCATAAGCAAGTATTGTGCTGTGATTACCCTTGACGTGCAAAATGCGTTCAACTCTGGCAGTTGGAACCATATAAGGAAGTCATTGGCGGCGATTGGTGTTTCAAGTTACTTAATTGCGCTAATCGACAGCTACTTAACAGATAGAAGGCTGTGGTACGATACAGACAATGGAACCAAAGAATACATTGTCTCCGCGGGTGCTGGGCAACTGCTTGCATACCGCATGCAATGGTCCAAAATGTATAGAAAGACCGCCCTAAGAGTTTGCTGTGATTAAAGAACCATCTCGGACGAAGGGGCCTATGCAGTAGCCGATCGACATTTTGGCCGATGAGATAGCACGTATCTATGATGGACCCGGTTCCTCCTCTAATCGGCAAATGGAAAACGTCGAAAGGGAGGAATCCTTCAGCAGTTGGCAGCAACGGTGGGAACAACCGAAAAAGGGTCGATGGACCCACGTATTGATTTCCAGCATTAAGGTGTGCACGCAGAGAACGCATGGTGAGATAAACTATGATCTCACGCAGCTCCTCACGGGACATGGCAGTTACCGTAAATACCTCTATAGGTTTAAACTGTCCCAGCTTCGACAGTAGTCCGGAAGACCTGGAGCATGTTTTTTTTCATTGTCCTAGATTCGCTGACGAAAGGAGGAGTTTAGAGGAGACTAGAGGACATTGGGAGGAACACTAGCACCGGAATATATAATTGAAAAAATTGCTTGCGTGCCAGGAGAGCTAGAATTCAGTGAGCGACATGGTAGGGCGGATTCAGTGCAGATTAGGAGAGGCAGAGGAGTCGAGTCGCGTTTGCGAAAGTGATCGATGGGCGAAGAGAGAGGCTAGAGCCATGTTCACCCCGTAACGAAATACTTTGTGGTGATTCCGGGGGGACAGGAGTTAGGGGGTGGCTTTAGTGGGTAAAAATCCAATCCGCTGGAACATGTGTACCAGTTTCTTGGGAAGATTTCTACCTCTGGAAAAAAAAGTTTTGGATTGAGCAGTTTCCGAAAATGGGTCCTGTCTCAGTATAAGCGTGCACATTTTCAGTTCTTACTCGCGCATTTTACAAATCACGTCAAAAATAATATTAGTTGCGGAAAATAATAATCGAGACCTTTCATTTGATATCACAAACGACTATATCCGGCGAAAAAAATTTTAAATCCCTCTTTTTCATGTATGGGGGACCCCCTGTAAACTCGATCTAAATTTGTGTCACTCACTGTATGTGTGAGATTTTATAGTTCCAATCTGTCCACCAAATTTCGTTCGGATCAGTTTAGCCGTAAAGTGGGTGTGATAGACAGACAGACAGTGTATCGATTTTAATAAGGTTTTGTTTTAGACAAAACCTTTAAAAAGGTTAAGGCAAAAGAGCCTAACTTAATCACGACCGGTTAAGGAACTTTGACGACCCCTCGTTCGTGTTATTTAGAGTCTGATGGATTTTTTTCTCGATCAGGAGAGCAAGTATTTACCTCGCTGCGTTAAAGTTTCAAATGAAAATTTAAATAAATGACGCCTATGCCAATGCCCTTTACTCTCTAATTGGGTATGAATATCTGGCATGCATCTTTAAGTGAAGAATTCTTTCATAAAAGGTATTTATTACGTAAGTCACGATTCAACGGTTCATATTCAAACCGACTTTCCCATAAACTCTGCCCTACCGCCCAAGGACCCCTCCCATAATCCTAACCAGCAGCCAACTTCACTCGTGACTTTCCGACACTCAGCTGCTGCCTGTCAAACCCATCCAATAAGATCTCTGCGCTCAAGTCGATTAGAGGCGAGTGGATTGCGTGCTCTGAAATTCAATTTCGACTTAAATTACAACAAGCGCCCGCGTAAAGAGTTAATCAATCCACGGTTAATTGAAGTATTCGTAATTATGTAATGAGTGGAATGTGTTTGCTGTGAAAAGTGGCAAAGTTTCAACCGTTGGCTGTGCCTTCTATGACGTGGTGTTCGGCGTGAGGGAAGATCTCGTCGAGGAATCCGGGAAGTTCCGTCGAAAACGTGTTTTGTGTGTTTGCACCTCATCCCCAGCTCTTCAGGTGTTTGTTTTGTGTTTCCCGGGAGAATCGTGAGTGTGGAGTGTCGTGAAATTGGCTCGAAAGAGTCATCGTCTTGCGGGCACCGTGACAGTGCAGCTTGTGGACAGAGAACTTGGCGAGAACGCGGTAAAGTGCGGAAATGATTGATTCCAGTTGTTGCGAAGACGACAAGCAGCGAAAAGCGTGAAGGGACAGCGGAAACTATTCGGCCCGCTCTCGCGCTGCCACTCTCGCAAGTAAACTGTCAATTCATCGTCAAATGTCAGATGTGAAACGTCAAACTGCGAACAAATCGAATCGACCGAAATCTAGTTGTAATTTTGCGGCGCAACTTCCAACGCGAAAATTGCAAATTCTGCCCGTAATGGCCAATAATATTTGAATAAATGTAAAGTGTGCATGTGTCTATGGAGTTGTTTGGGTGAAATTGATTACCGGAATCAGTGGATCAAAGGGCGAAAAAGTGTTGTGCTGTGGTCACGGTGTGCGAATGAAAAGCTTTTTGTAGTTGCATTTTGTCGTGGAAATCGTCGTCATGGCTCGAAATCACAAGTGCTCGCATTTAGAAAACATTGTCCAGCTTTCGTTGCCGGAACTATGCAAAATCAAACAGGTGAGGAAGCATTTTGTAGCAACTGACAAGGGTCGTGCTGTCGACACGCTCGACCCTCAGTTTTCAATAATTCACCTGAAACTGGAAGTGTTTGGGTAAGAAACAGTGTCCTAAATAGCAACGCTTTGTACCTAATGAGTTGCAGTCGCAGGAGGAAGTTATCTGGGCCGAACTGGTACGAAATTGGTTTCAATGTCACTGGGCTGATCGGCAGCAAGTCATCTGAACCAACACTGCTCACTCGTTTTCCTCAATGTTCGCTTTTCTCAAGGCAAAGAAGTTAATCGGTCACTGCGCTCGACACCTTCGTCAGAATGTATATTTCTGTGTGTTTACTTTGTCATTGCGCCTCAGCTGGCGCTCACACGGAGATGCCTTTTGTCAATTTGTTGAATGAATTCCTCAATCGATCTCGCATGGTCGTCCTCTCCCCGAATCCTCTTGTTTTCTTCCAGCTCCGGATAACTAAACTTTCCGCGTATGCACGTAATGCGCGGTAAATAAAATTTATTCGCTTCCGCCGACTGGACTTCTCACTTGCATTACAACAAGTGCATGGACCTGAGTTTGGCATCAGATGGTGGTCGTAAATCGATGAGAGTCGGATTGGATTTAGTGTGGGACAGTGCGGGGTCAGCGGGTCAGCATGCATTGCTATGCTATGCAGAGAGCAGACCAGCATTGGGAACAAAGCAACATTTACACATACTTTTGACTCATTGTCACCAGTCATCGGTTTTCTGTGATATGTGCAAAACGATTGGGCAATCGAACGCTATGCGAGCCTCAGCGTCGTCGCGTTGTGATGCTTCCTATTAAAACTTAAACAATTACAGCCGTTTGCCATGCATCACGAGTCATTTCGCGATGGCATGCTTTATTGTTTCACCGAGATTTATGCAATCGCCGAGCGTTGCTGGTTAATTATGGAATTCCCTGGGCCGCCCGCGCTGGTCAGGCACTTGAGTGGAGATGCAGAGAAGCGGTTACTTAAGCAATGCATGTTTGCATTTGTTTACTTTTATCTCGAGGCGACAACGATAGCTTTTCAACTTGGGCATTAGAGGTTGCACACTCGTAGGACTGCTATCAACGTTCAAAGTGACAATTGCTTTTAGGTTTTATTTTCGAGAAACTTTTCCTTGTTTGGCGAATATTTAATGTGCAATTTTATGGTCTTTTTAATGGAACTTCTGTTAGTGGCAGAAATTTATCAGTTGATTATGAACAGTTGTTTTGCTTGTTGCAGTTCACGTTTTCTACGATAAACATTTTATACCCTTCTTGGTATAGTAAAAACCGTCAAAATAATGCCATTTTCTTCTCAAGAATGGTGACTGTGCGGAGATATCATTTGCCTTACTTCCTTGAGACCTTTGTTTCAGGTTTGGGATTTTTACTAACCATTAAACGATAATTTTTTGGTGTATTTACTCCGGGTAACCCTCCCCAGCCCCTCCAACAACTGACTTCTCCGAATGTGGATGCAACATGGTCTAGAGGAGCCATACTTAACACCCACTTCAGTCCTGTCCACGTTGAGTGATGAGCGCGAAGTCTCGATACGCAACAAACTATTCCCTAAGCAGCTGAAATTAGCGGCAGGAAATTTCATCCCCATCACAATTCACGACTACAGGCAAGTAGACGTGAATCCTGGATTCCATCGGGCTCTCTCGTGGCGCTTCATTTTCGCTGACATCAGGGTCCCCATATGAGAGGTCGCCAAATTTCGAATCATCCAAGTCTTTGCGGACTTAGAAAACTGTCGTGTTTTCTAGACTTTAGATTTCGCCAAGGGTTTCCACGGAATCCCTGTGGCTACCGAAAATAGTCGAAAGATAGCAATTTACACATCTTTGGACTCTTCGAGTTCACACTTGGCACATATCGAGTACATTTTCAACGCCTCTTTGACAATGGCCTAATTCTCAATATTGAAAGAAATAAGAAAGTGTAATGCGTCGGCCTCGTGCCAGGCCGCCAGATGTTTTGGGGGCAGTTCAGTGCGTCGGCGGAGGCTTTTTTACTGCTAGCAATGCAGTCGGTGAATCTCGTCTCCGCTGCGCCGCTACCACTCCGCCCTCAGCTAAAACAGAGCGGGTTCAGCGGAGGACCCGGCCAACTCCAATCTGCAGGCACATCCCCGGACTTACTTCCGCTATCCTGCGCTTTACTTGGCGTTAATATATCGGTCACTGGTTCATCCCCACTACGCGCTTCGGCTGGCATGCTCCCAAAAGTTGCACAAAATTCGAGTGCACATTCGCACTTTCCCTCCAGCGAGGAGGACTGTGAGTCAGAACCTCGCTTGGAGGGTTTGCAGCAATCCCAGCTGTGCGAGACTATCAAATCGGTAATTACCGGGGATAGGATCGGCTGGGCTATAAACAGCTTCTCCGCATAAAAATCTCCAGGCCCAGATGGCGTAATGCCAGTCATGCTACAGAAGCAGCAGGAAAGGGTTGTGCCGTGGGCTTGTTGAAATTTACCGGAGCTGCATCACTTTAGGATACGTACCACAGTCCTGGAGGCGCGCACGGGTGGTTTTCATACCGAAAGCCGGCAGGCGAAGTCATGAGTCCGCGAAGGACTTTCGGCCAATCAGTCTGACCTCTTTCGTGCTGAAGACCCTAGAACGCGTCCTGGACATTCACTTAAGGACGATTATGGAGAGAATGCCTTTCTCTAAGTCCCAGCATGCCTACCTCAAAGGAAAATCCACAGAAACCGCCCTCCACGAGGTAATTGGCACGGTTGAGCAGTCGCTGCAGTACAAGCAGTATACCCTTACTGCCTTCTTGGATATATCAGGTTGTCCACAAAGTTTTCGCACAAATCAAAGACAGAATTCAGCAGATAAGTTTATAAAAACCTTTAATTATTTAATCTAATATATAATTGCCTCCATTAGATACGACTTCCCTCCATCTATCGGGCAACTTCAAAATCCCCCCTCTATAAAACTCTTCCCCCTTCCCCTCAAAGTACGTGCGAAGTGCACTTTGGAGGTCAGCTTCAGAAGCCATTTTTTTACCATCCAGAAAATGTTGGAGGGACCTGAACAAATGGTAATCAGAAGGAGCAAGGTCGGGACTATACGCAGGATGACTCAAAACTTCCCAGCCAAGCTCACTCAATTTTCGCTGAGTAGTTAAAGATGTATGCGGCCGGGCGTTATCATGATGAAAGACAATATTTCGCCTGTTGACCAATGCTGGTCGTTTCGAACGTAGCTGGGTGTTTAATCTGTCGAGCTGCTCGCAGTACTTATCGGCGGTAATGGTCTCGTTTGGTCCCAAAAGCTCGTAGTGTAAGCCACGAACGTCCCACCATATACTGAGCATTCGCTTCTGCTGATGAATAGACGGCTTTGCTACCGATGGACCCGGTTGATCTCGATGAGTGTAGGCTCGTTTCTTCGCTACGTTTTCGTACACAATCCATTTCTCATCGCCAGTTACCAATCGATTCAAAAAAGGGTCGTTTTCGTTCCGTAAAAGGTTAGCGGAGCAAATTCTCACTCTATCGGCCAGATTTCGCTCAGTCAATTCGTGCGGTACCCACTTTGTGCTCTTCAAAACATATCCAAGACGCGTAATGGCTACTGCTACTCCTGATTTTGATACACCGAGATCCTCTGCAAGCACACGTGTCGAAAGAAAAGGATTCGCTTCCAGTTTGTTGCGCAGGATATCGTCGTCAATCGTATAGGGTCTTCCTGAGCGAGGTTCATCTTCAAGTGTCAGGTCTCCGCTGTAGAATTTTTCGAACCAATCGTAAACTGTCCTGCGCTTTACCTTTCCTTCACCGAATACCTTCGACAAATTTTCAATCGCCTTCGGCACCTTCGTCCCCATTTGAAACTCGTACAAAATGCAATGACGAAAATGTACTTTGTCGAATTCCATGTTTATCCTTGAATATCCTTCACAACACTGATCCTTCAAGGATAATTTACCATGCATTTTATAGTTAGGACTCTGACCTTTCCATTGGGATATCACATGTTGTACCTGCTGTTTTGGTTTGTCTGCTAATTGCTTTTTAATTGTCACATTAATATTTGTGCGAAAACCAGGCGGAAGTACTGGCGATATTGGAAGTCCGTCGATGGTTGCAGCGTGATTCGAGCCCCAAACGTAACATAGCCATTCTGACCGACAGTCAAGCGGCCATCAAGGCCTTGTATTCAACGACGGTTGATGGGGCAGTGCAGAGACACGCTCAACCATCTGGGCGGCACGCTCAAGATCACTCTCCTCTGGGTTCCCGGGCATAGGAACATAGAGGGGAATGAGCGGGCTGACGGATTGGCCAGGCAAGACTCTGCTCTTGGCAGTCCCTCGGGGAATACAGTCGGTGTTCCGCTGGCTGCTGTCGGGGGCCGAGTCTACTCGCACTACCTAGCAGCCGCGGGCCTGAGATGGCGAAGGCTTACAAGCTGTGCCAAATCAAAGAGAATTTGGCCCGCGTATAACATAGCCCGATCACGAGAGCTCCTGTGCCAGACGCGTGCAAATGCATTCAAGATTACGGCGGTCTGCACGGGGCACTGGCCCATAGGGGACCATGCCGCTAGGCTCGGCTTACCCTACAACTCGCATTGCCGAAGCTGCGGAGAAGGAAGGGAAACCCTCATGCACTTTCTCTGCGATTGCCCAGCTCTGGCTCGAGTCAGGCTGCGGACACTGGGTAAACCATTCTTTGGGGACCTCAGTGAGATTCTTAGCTGCAGGGTCGGAGAGCTGCTTTCCTTCGTGAATGCTACGGGCTAGCTCTGAAGATCCGAGCCAGCTGGACTCTGCTTCCCTGTTCCTATAACAACAGTCACGGTCTTAGGAGTTTGTGGCATCAAAACGGCGCACTAATGCGCTAATTGGGCTCCTCGGAGCGGCCACTGATACCACCTACCTACCCTACGAGTGCACATAACCCGCCTACTCCAACTGCTTCGCATTCTTTTGATGCGACCCCGATACCTTCGACCTCCCCGGTGAACTCTCCAGTTCAAACTTCGCCTGTTGGACGTGCTTCATCAGGAGAGGCTGCTGTTCACCCGCCGATGGGAGTACTTGGCTGCTTCATAGCTCCCCCAGTGGGCTCTAACCCATCTTCAGTACGCTATCTTTCATCCATCTGCTCTCCTGGCCTAACATTCCCGGCCCGCCAAAACTTCCAATTTGTTTCTCTCATCCGTTTCTCCTTTTTTTTTACTTTCATGAACACCTTTGCTGCTTTTCAATTCAACCGCACCGCAAATCATCTAAATCGCACTCCCGATCTAGTCCTCTCCAACATGCCAGAACAGTAGGCCCGCAGTGCCTACCAATCCCCTCCCACTTTCATCAAATTCTCTGACCACTGCTCAACCCTCCTCAGCTATCCTGTGATTTATAATACTTTGCAGTATTTCTCCTCTGTACATAACTCCTCTTCCTCTTCTTCCTCTCTCCCTGCGACCAAGGCTGATCGTCCCGAGCCATTAAGCCCTCTTTTAGCATCCGGTGAAAACGTCTCACCATCCCATTGGACTGCGGATGGTATACAGTGGTCTTGTGGCGTTTGAAGCCTAGGAGCTTACCTAACTCCGAGAAAAGAGTAGACTTAAACTGTATTCCCTGCTCGGTGATAACTACGGCTGGTACACTAAAGCGCACGGGATCCATTCTCGACAGAAGGCCTCGTCACGTGATTGTGCCGTAACGTCAGTCAGAAGTATTGCTTCATTCACACCGCGTAAACCTGTCGATGATTGTGAGGTAATACTTGTATCCGTGCGAGTCTCGCAAAGGGCCAATAATGGCGAGGTGGATTGTGTAGAAGTGCTTGGTCGATCGTAGGGATACGGCTACTTCCTTTCACTTCTGGCACACGATGCACTGTCTGGGCCAAGAGTTTATGTCCTTGTTTATGGACGGCCAGAAGTATTTTCAAGTGACTAACCGATTCGTGATCCTAATGCCTTCGTGCGCAAGATGGTGTACCGCGTGGAATACTTCCTTGCGAAAATCAGCTGGAATAAATGGCCTCGGTGCCTTGTCTGAGGTCTCGCATAGTAAGTAGGAGTTTAAGCCGAATATAGTAAGGCGTAATTGGAGTTCAGGCTCTGCGTGGTCTTTCTGCGCCTCGGCGATTGCTGTATAACCGACCATAACGGGGACTGTAACCTCCGAGATTCGTGGCAAAGCGTCCGCAACAACATTGTCTTTCCCAAACACGTGTTGGATGCCGGAAGTAAACTAGCTGATGAAGCTCAGTTGCCGAGGTTGGCGAGGAGAGGCTTTGTCGAGCTTTTGTTTAAGCGCAAACATAAGGGACTTGTGGTCACAGTGAATGAATTGCTATCAAGGGAGAAACGGTATTTAATTTAAGTATTTAATGGAGCTGTACGCGGCGAGTAATTTAGGATCGTAGGCGCTGTAGTTACGTTAAGTTGTTCCGAAAAGAAGCTCAACACTTACCAGGTTTGGTTCACCCGTTGGTAGAGAGCGGCGCCTACCGCTGTGTCTAAGACATCGACGAACACGACTAAGGATGCATCTGCCGGAGGAAATGGCGGTAGTGTAGCATCAACAAGATGTTTGAACATTTCAAACGCCTAGGTGGCCTCAGTAGGCTACGCAACATCGCGGAAGTATTTTGTTTTTGGCCCAGACAAGAAAGTGTCGAGGGCTACTTAATGATGAGCTGTCTTGGGCAGGAAACGATAATAGAAGCTTAACATGCCCAATAACCTTCGCAGATCCTTCCCATTGGTTGGCAGGGGAAAGTTTTTAATCGAATTCCGTCAGGGGTAATCATGTGGCCGAGATATTTCACCTGTCTGAATAGGAATTTACATTATTCTACATTTAGAACGAGCCCGGCCTCAAGCAGATGTTCAAAAATGCGCGAGAAGTGTGCAAATAGCCGTTTTCGGTATGTCGTCGGGAACTACAGGGATTTGGTGATACTCCTTGGCCAGATCCAAGGTCGTGAGAACAGGGGAGTTTATCAATGAATATGCGACGTCATGGATGAGTGGAATAGGGTAGCGGTCTGCACATAAAATGGAGGTGCTAATATACGCCAAAACGGATTGCCACGAAAACATTCATCGCAATCCGAAATCTCCCTGTAGCCGTTAGTGCAGAAGGGAGAGGAGTTCGTAGCAGCTAGTCGCAAGTTTTGCGGTATTAAGGTGTTTGGACGGGGTACGGGGAGAACCGACTCCTTCGCGCCTGTGTCCACCAGAAAGCAACGTCTGGTTAGAAGGTCACAAATTGTATGGCGAAGTGGTGCTGCGCTTTGGGTAGCCGCCGCCAAGGGACCCACAAGCCTAGCTTTTTATTGTATTGAAATTGCACCGGTGATACATTTAGTAGCTTGAGCTTCGGATTCAGGGTGGTACCAGCAAATTGTCGGGGCCGATGAGGGTTGCGTTCGGGAAGCAGACCGTGAGTGCGATCGAGATCACCTTCCCGAACGCAAAGTAACTACAGTCGCCGTATACCCCGTGGAACTTGTCGGCCGTGGCGTCTAGCAGCTCCGGCGGACTCGAGTTCACTAAGGCAAAGATATCGCGGGTGCTCTTCGGGAGCTGGTGCAACCAGAGCTTCCAAAAGCTCTGAGGCAACCTTATCCCCACTCAGCTGCCTCTTTTCTCGAAGCAGCTGGCTGGAGGTTCGGTCACCAGGCGTCAGTTCGTTCAGCAAGTAATTTGCTTCGCTTCCTCACTTACTGACAACCGGCGTATGAGCTGCTCCTTTAGCCGGTCGCAGGATCCATCCCCCAACAGGTCCGCGACAAGTCCCATGGTCTCTTCGTCAAAACCGATAAGCGCGTGGCATCCATCGTAACGCCTGCGAGCGGAACTGGCGGAATCACGGTATATCGTCCCTAGCACATGCCGACAATTCTACTCCTTCCCAGCCCGGCAATTTATGGGCTACAAATATATTCCTAAGCCATTCCTAGGTGTCCTCCGTCGTGCAGTCCGCCAGTGTATGACCTGATCGAAAGCGTATCCCGCTGAACGCAAGCTTCACACTATGTTCCTTGCACATCTACCTGACGACGAGGTCTTCGATAATTTCCCGCTCACTCACTCGTGGTATTTGCAACGGGAACGTAGCAATGGGGCATTGACCGCACTAGAATACCTAATGGCGGGTTTCCTGGCACCTGTCTTCATCCCTGAGCTACCTGGAATTGTCCCCATCTTGGGTTTTTTTGGGAGCATTCCCGTCATGTGAACTAATCTCTGCTACTACCCACTTCATTAGCTCTGTTACTGATGGCTTAAGTCTGCCCTGAGCTTTTTGGGAGCCTCTTCTGGTTTCAGGCCTTTTTTCAGACAACGCAGGTACCACTTAGCCCCCTTTTTTAGCTTTTACTTGTTCCTGCGTTCTAGCAGTGGTCTTTGTTGTTTGTGGTCTTCGCAGTAGGCCAATGTTAACCTTGGCTCCACTGCTCTGCGCACCAACTTCTCCTTTTTTTGATGCAACCACCTGTCTCTCAGTGGTTCGGAAATTTTCCTCCACCTTGCTGGCCAGCTTGTGTGAATTAAGGGGTCCTGCTTGTTTGTTTTTATTTTTCTTATGTTCATTTGTGTACTCATATGGTTCCTACGAGTATGGGGGTTAGCAATTTTGCCGTGGCATGGCCCCCCGTCCATAGTTTGGTCACATACTCACTGAGACAACCAGGTGTCATTCCTTCCTTCATTCAGTTACACTCGACTGCAAACTATCTAATGGGCGCGATTCGTATGACACTCCGAATTAGGGGAGGTGTTTTTCCACTTCCCAGTTTAGATCCGTAGTGTAGCTATCACCATTCACTAACGATCATGGTAGACGAGAGGCTTTGCTCCTGGAGACCCTCGAAGTGACACACTCAGAGAGAGAAAGGTTGGCTCCCAGGGAACTATCCCTAGTAGAGACGTCCAAAAGACAGTCCTAATTATTCAAACCTTCATTTCATTGTCGCCTCCCTATTTTCAACTTCTAAATTACGATCTCATTTCAGGGACACTCATGTTCAGAATGTGACATATTTGGACCGAATTTATGGATATGTTTGCACCGAAATTGTCTTCACATCGGCTGTTCTGAGCAGGCAAATGATCATAGTACAAAGCACTTTAAGGTAAGCCGCTTCCCATCAAGTAGCCATGATTCAGGAACTCACTTCGATATAGTTTGCGAATGTCTAAATAGAAAATGTAAAATCACGTCAAAGATACAATAATTCCCAATCAATTTCAAACTCAGTCTAGAACTAAAAATTTTGATAAAAAAAATTCCAAATTAAATCATTTTCGCTTCGATTTAATGAAAAATTTCAGTTTAATCATCAACATTGCATTCATATGAACTTATCGTCCCAACGAATTTGGTGTTATCTTTGTGAGACGGAAGTATTTTTGCCGCAACGGCGTAATTCGATTGTTAGTAACGATTCAAGTGACACGAGTCGGTACTCGGAAAGGATCTACGAACGAGCCATGAGTGTTGGGAGTGGTGGTGGCGGTGAATCGCCTGAATCGAGTGGCGATGAAGATGACGGAGATCGACGACATCTAGATGGACTTGTTGGGCTACAAAATATCGCCAATACATGTTATATGAATGCAGCACTGCAAGCGTTGAGCAACTCCCCACCATTGACAACATACTTTCTAGATTGTGGCGATATCATAGAGGCTACTAGTGAATTAACTGGAAATCAAAGGAAGATTGGTTTGGCGAAAAGTTACCATCGGTTAATGAAGGAGATGTGGTGCAGGAATAAGAGGAGTAATGGTGAGTTGGTAGTTGTTGCGTTTTTAGGTTTCTTATCGAAGTCCTTTTTCTTGGAATTGTCCAGGCTACGTCGTTCCGCGAGGGATACTTTACGGAATACGGAGCGTTCATCCCATGTTCAGAGGGTTCCAACAGCACGACACGCAGGAGTTCCTTCGGTGCTTTATGGATCAACTGCACGAAGAGTTGAAGGAAGTCACACCACCGCCGCCTGATATTCTAGTGAAAAATAATGTTGCAACAGAGGAGAATGATGATAATTCGCCATGTTCTTCGCCATCGCCTTCTCAGTCAGAAGCTGAATATGAAACTTGTGATAGTGGAGTCTCGGAGCAGTCGAGCTTGTCTGATGAAATTCCCGCGTCTTCAGGTCATAGATCACCCAGTCCAACCACGTCAACAACCAACCAAAGATATAATACATATTCAACCAAGGCGCCAATTAGTAATTCAAATTCCGAGACCAATGTCCTTTCGTCACCGCCACAAAGTCCACAGAATCTTGCAAACACCCCACAGTCTAAAGTAAACTCACAATCAGACAAATCACCACCGAAACCTCCACATCGGTCGATAATTAGTGATGTCTTTGATGGAAAACTTCTCTCGTCCGTACAGTGTCTGACATGTGATCGAATATCAACAAGAGAAGAGACTTTTCAGGATCTTTCACTTCCGATTCCTGGCAAAGATCATTTGGCTGTTTTGCATCAGTCGCAGGGAATATCGGTGGCGTTGATGAACCAACCACCTCCGTCGGGAGTGAACTGCACAGATGCTGTTTATCAGGTGGGCCAGGACGGTTGGATATGGTGGCTGTGGAACTGGTTCAAATCGTGGTTCTGGGGTCCTATGGTGTCTCTTCATGATTGCTTGGCGGCCTTCTTCAGTGCGGATGAACTCAAGGGTGATAATATGTACAGGTATGGATTGTAGCTTATTTTGAATTAATTGTTTAGGATAAGTGAGGGATCCTGAGTCCACAACCACTTGTTGTTGGACCGGACTAAATGGAGAGCAATTTACTCACACGTCCCTTTGGTCCGCGGATCCCTCGTTTGGGACATGGCACCCAAGCATTAAAAAATTATAGGACAAACGGTTTCGTCCAGGGCAGAGGCAACTCGTCAGACGCTGCCTCACCTTTGCGCTGGCAGCGCGACCGTGAGTGGCATCAGACGGAAAATGCTTCTCCGTATATTTGGAAAAACACGCCAAGGGTGCGAATTATATCCAATAGAAACCGCCAATAGTTATATAAGTGATTTGGTCCGGTCCAACAAGTGGTTGTGGACTTAGGATCCGTCACTTATCCTAAACAATTAATTTTGCGTTAGCCTAGCTTAAGCTCAAACTATTGGCGGTTTCTATTGGATATAATTCGCATCCTTGGCGTGTTTTTCCAAATATATGGAGGAGCGTTTTCCGTCTGATGCCACTCACGGTCGCGCTGCTCCCAGGACAGAGGTGAGGCAGCGTCTGACGACTTGCCTCTGCCCAGGGCAGAGGTGAGGCAGCGTCTGACGAGTTGCCTCTGCCCTGGACGAAACCGTTTGTCCTATAATTATTTTGAATGTTCTACTTAGTCAGCTTACTCCATCCAATCTAGGATTAATTATTATTATTGGAGGGTCCCAGAGTTACAACCTGCTTAGCTTGCTGTGACCACTTTCTAATGATTCCCGCATTTTTCTCCTTCTCCTTCTCAGTTGTGAAAAATGCAACAAACTTCGTAATGGCATCAAATATTCAAGAGTCTTAGCGCTGCCAGAAATGTTATGTATACACCTGAAACGTTTCCGGCATGACCTGTCCTATAGTTCGAAAATCTCTAGTCCTGTAAATTTCCCGCTCACCGGATTGGACATGCGACCGTACCTACATAAGGACTGTAAATCGGAAATATACACATATGATCTGACTGCTGTGATATGTCATCATGGGACTGTTGGCGGTGGTCACTACACAAGTTTTGCCAAACACGAATTGACTGGAAAATGGTTTGAATTTGACGATCAACTTGTTACCGAAGTTTCACCGGATGTTGTGCAAAATTGCCAAGCATATGTTTTGTTCTATAGAAAAAGTAATCCACAAATGTCGATAGTGCGGGCTGAAGCGTTAGAATTGGCCGATACGAATCCACCACAAGCCTCAGACATAAGATTCTTTGTCTCCAGGCAGTGGCTAAGTCGGTTCAATACATTCGCGGAACCAGGACCTATTGACAACTGGGCTTTGCTATGTCCTCATGGTGGTTTGCCGCCTGTGAAAGCAGCGTTAATATCTAGACTGGCCGTTCCTTTGCCTCAGCCGCTTTGGGATTTCTTGTATAAGAAGTTTGGGGGTGGACCGGCCTGTAATCATCTATTCGAATGTGACATATGTAGGTTAGCAGCGGAATCGCTTACTCGAAGACAGCGGGCTGAATTGGCCGCTTTCACTCAATATAATGACGAATTTCAATATCAAGAAACTCCGACAACAATTTATGCAATTTCAATGGCTTGGTTTAGACAATGGCAAATGTTTGCCAGAGGTGTGACGACGGAGGAGCCGGGACCTATTAATAATGCTACTATTGCTGCCCCTTCGGAGACTGTGCCGATCCGGAATGTACGTCCCGGGTCAGATTATGCTCAAATCAATACAACGTTGTGGAAATTTTTCTATGGAATTTATGGAGGCGGTCCAGAGATCATATTGCGAGGTGGACCCGCTGAAGATACTAAAATCTCAAAGGTAAGCTTCTTTATTGAACAATAATATTCATTTAAAACGGCATCTGAATGTCTCTCCAAAATTCTAAAATATAACCCTTGAATCCTCCACTCTCAGCAGGACAAGGAGGCAGACCAAATGGACATCGATCCAGACAGTGAAACAGGAGCGGATTCAACATTTGAAAACGCAAACACCACAATCACTCCCGAACCTGATTCTAGATCATCGGCTAATTCGATATGCCCTCCTGGAATGACGACGCCCCCGACACCGACAGCTGTATCGCCATCAGTCCCACAACCGGTCGCCTGTGTAAAACCAATGAAGAGCGTTTCCTTCGAGGATGAGACTGAATTGAACAGCCTTGATACCGTTTCAACGACCAAGTGTGAAAGTAATCGTTCCAGTATGGATGAAAACGAGCATGTAACGTCAACGACAGTCATCACCCCACCAATTAATGTCCACCATACGTCCCGTCATTCCGGTACGAAACGTGGCAAGCATTATTCGAGTACGTCGTCAAGTGGTGTAAGCAATAGTGGTAGTAGTGTCAATCCGGATCTTTTACTTGGAAAAAAAGACAAAAGATATCGTGGTGCCATGAAATCAAGTGGATTTTTCGGACCTGAAGGTACAACCTTGAATAGTTCTTTAAATTATCGCAAAAGTAAGTTAACGAAGGTGACTTTTTTTCGGGGTTTTTACAAAATACTAATTTTTGCTTTGTCTAAAAACGTAGATTTGTGTTGCGATGGGCAACTTTTTTGTATATAGTATTTTTTTGTTCATTGTTTCCGTCTAGGTTTTGGTGTTTCGTTGTTGGCTTGACGCAAATAGGGAGAAATTTCAAAAGAGTAAGCGCCTATTGGCCTCCAAAGCTAGTAAAATTGTTGTGTCGTACGTCTATACATTTTAAACCCCACATTGAATGAATCTAGTGTCGTTGCACATCACGGCTAAATTTCTAGCCGTCACCAGATAACAGTGACAGTTTTTCCAAATAACAGGGGGGGTGAACGCCTGCCTTTTTAAGACCTTCTGAGTCTATATTTCCGACATACGACGTCCCAGATTTGTCTTGAATTCAATTTTCTATTTGACGTCTCTATCTGACTGCGGGCATCCCTACTATCCTTTTTTTATTGAAATTTCTACTCCAACCCGCTTAAAAAATTCCAGGACTGGCAGGACCCAGGTTTCCCACTCCAGTCTGGTCAGGCTTGTTTACGAACTGTATGCCTTCATATCTACTTAGGACAGTTTCTTCTACTGCGAACTTATCTAGATCATTGAACTCGATGTTATTCTAACAATTTTGGTGTTTGATAAGCCCTGTGAGTTGGGGCTTAAAAATACACTCAAAGCCTTCCATGCTCGTCCTAAGAGGCGACTAAAAGGGATAGAAATTTGTGAGCTAGCAGCCTGCAGATTTGGAAACTTTTTTGCTACCGAAACATCAACACCTCGGATAGCGACTGACCCCACGGCAATGGCTTTTGGCTATCGAAGGCGGACTATGATTGGTTTCTGGAATGTGCGCATGTTCCTCGACAATGGTAGCGAGTGTCCTTAGAATACTCGCTTTCTTCAACGTGAGCGGGTTTTCCAGCGAGATAAACTGGACATATTGGCCCTAGGCTACCGCAAGGTGCGCTCTCTTGACCTGGCCGCGGTTTCTGACAGATTTCGGCCCAGATTAAGGAACATCACCAGCGGAGACTTCCGATGTAGTAAAGAAGGATGCTTTTTATGAGCAATTAAACGCGGTTCAGGAGAAGCTTCCTAAAGGTGAATGCCAAGGTGAGATCTGACAATACCTTGCCCGGACATGTGATGGGAAAGTACGGTCTTGGGAACCGTAACGGTAATGGTAGGAGTTTCATGGATTTTTACAACTCCCACCGTCTAGTCATCGGTGGCACCTTATTTGAGCAACTGATCGACCACTTCGCGTTTGGCAGTAGATTTAGGAGTTGTCTTCTGGATCTGTGAAACCAAGTGTCGCTGATATCGGCCTGAAAAGAGATCATCATCTGATGGTCGCTCGCGGTTTGCGTCCGCCACTTCTCGCAGGATCGGAGAGCGACTTGCTAAGTCCAAATGTCGACCGCTTGTACGACCCAGCTGTCGTTCTACAATGGACGAGCTATCTTGCTGATCGAGCAGCTGAGTAACTCGCCTGAGAACATCGATAAACATCGGGCCGTCATCAAAAATACTCTTTTCTGGGGTGCTACATAGATCGTCGGTCATAATTTGGCTAACTGCGGAGTCGAGGAAGCGGTTCGGCGAACGGAAGAGGTTGAAGGCTCTACTTACCACGGAGGGTGATGACGGGCGTGTCAGGGAAGCGATGGATGCCGCAGATTGCAATGATTTCAGGACTGTATACCGGTTTACAAAAGAGCTTGCATGTGGTCTCAAATCTTTCGATGGTCATGTGAAGGACGTCAGCGGTCGACCTCTCATCCACGATGATAAACAACTGAAGAGGTGGAAAAAACACTTCACCATGGTTCTTAACCGTATTATTGGCTAGTCACCGTAACATACAGATACGGAATGTACCTCCAAACAGAAGAGAAATAATTTCGGCCATCAATGTACCCAATCGGAGTACAGCCTCTGGGCTTGACGGTCTCCCCGCAGAGTTATTTATCGCTGCACCTACAGTTACTGCAGGTCTGCTGCTTCCACTCGTACAGAAATCTTGGAAATTTGAGACCTTTCCCCAAGAATGGAAGAAGGGGATGATCGTCAAGATTCCAAAAAAGAGCAGCAGTTTTGAGTGTGACAATTGGAGTGGTATCTGCGTGCTCTTTGCCGTCGCAAAAATAACAGTTAAGATAATCCTGGAACTTATCAAAGAACAAAAGCTTGATCGGCAGCGAGCAGAAGCAGACTGGTTTCCGCCCCGGGTCCTCCTCAATGAACAGTGCGCGAAATTTAAATCTTCGCTGCATTGGCCCTTAAGAAAACTATCGATTGGGTGAACGGACACTGTAGCTAGAGGGCTCTACGCGGGAGGAGCATTCCCGAGAAACTGGTAGCTATTATCAGAACGACATATGAAGGAGAATTTTGAGATCGAAAACGCAGCCTGCCAGGGATGCATCCTGTCATCGGTATTATTTGTCGTTGTTAGCGGTGACGTTCTTCATGTGTCTTTACCCGGAGGACGTAGAGGAAAGGTTCTCGTCTTATGAGTCATTGCACTCTCCCTGCCTGCATTAAAGGATGGACCATCGAAAGCGGAGCCAAGAAAATCAAGAAGCTCTACCAACCTGCCATCGGTGGAGCATGCGATTCCTTGTGTTCTGGTTTCGGCCTAAATACGAAGAAGTTTAAGCAGAAGCTGCCAGCAGGAAAAGTCATAGCAACGGTGTTTTGGGACCGGCGTGATGAGCTGCTTATTGAGCTCATGCCTAGAGGTACCTCAATAAACTCCAATCCAAAATCGTTTTAGGGAAAAACTCACCAAAGGCGTAAGACGGCACCACGGCAATGCGCGTTCGCATGTCTCGCAACAAACGAAGGATTCAATCGGGGGATTTGGCTTGGAAGTGATTCCCCATCCCCCTCAAATCCATGATATTGCACTCATCGATTTCCATCTGTTTCCGAAGTTGAAGGAGCATCTAGGCAGTCAACGATTCGTAACAGATCTCCTTCCCCCCCCCCCCAATTCCCCCAGCCCGATAATATGTAAATCTTTTATACACGACGACACATCCAAAAGGAAATGTCAATTCAGTGAAAATTGACGAGTCGGGTCGGGTCGGGTCGGGATACGTACCACACTCTTGAAGACTTCTGGGTGTAGTTTTCATACTGAAAGCCGGCAGGCGCGGCAATGAGTTCGCGAAAGATCTTCGACCAATCAACTTTAACTCTCGTGTTGAAGACCCTAGAGCGTGTCCTGTACATCCGCGATTATGGAGAGAATGCCTTTCTCCAAGTATCTCAAAGGCAAATCCACAAAACCCGCTCTTCATAAGGTAATTAACATGGTTGAGCGGCCGCTACAGTACAATAAATATACTCTAGCTGCCTTCTAGAGGAGGCATTCAACAAGGTTAGTATCAAAGCTGTCGAAAAGTTCTAACGAGAATAGAATTGGAGGATAATCCGGTCTGATCTGGGCGGTTGCCATTTGAACAGGGCCACCGGGAACGTCATCTCTCCAGTGGTCTGGTTGATAGTGATGGACGAAATGCGACGCATATTGGACAGGACCAGAATCGAGGTGGTGGCATATGCCGACGACTTGGTGATATTGGTATCAGGGATGCCCTTGGTTATGAGTAAAATCATGAAGGGAGCGTCGGGAAAGGTGCGCCTGTAGGCTACAATAAACGAACTTAGCATAAATCCAACCAAGGCGGAGCTGATACTATTCATCACCAATACAAGATTGGTTCTTTTCTCCAAAGAAAAGTATTTGGGTGTGATTCTGAATTCTAAGTTAAATTGGAAGCTGAATATAGAACTAAGGGCTAAGAAGGTCTGTAGAACCTTCTACGTTCGCAAAAGAACTTTTTTAAAAAATGGAGACTCCAGTCGTAGATGCTTCTCTGGATGTGCGCAGCCTTCCATCCTAACTTACTGTTCTATTATATGGGAGCAGGTGGTGAGCAAGAAGTACAATAGCTTAATAAGATTGAAGGAACCGTGTGTACAGGTGGTACCGTGGCTCTGCATTTCTACTCGGTAGATGCTTTAAATGTATTCCTACGTCTCTTTCCCTTGGACCTCCACATTAAATACATTGTCGCATGCAGTGCTGTCAGATTCCATGAGTTCAGATGTTGAACGTCGAAGCCCTACGGCCATAACAACGTCCTAGACGAAGTCTTGGGAACTCCGGGACTACACCACACGCATACCGAGCTTCACGAGGGATTTTGCTGTGGACTTTCCAACTAGAGCAAAGTGGAGGACAAGCGACGTGTTGCAAGGTTATAACATAGTATTCTTTACTAAATTAAAGATGGTCTGTGGGGTCGATGCGGAAGATTTCTCGGATAGATACAGTGTAACCGAGTCGTACGATCCCCCAGGATTCGCCAGTGTATTCCAAGTAGAATTACTGGCTTTATTGGAAGCCTATCAATGGCTGGGCACGATCGGAGTCCCAAGCATAACATAGCCATTTTAACCGACAGCCAAGTGAACATTAAGGCTTTGTGGCGGCGTCTTCCAGGCTAGTGGGGCAGTGCAGGGACGCGCTGAACAGTTTGGATAGTTCGCTCAAAGTTATCCCTCCTTGGATTCACGGTTATAGGAACATAGAGGAAATGAACAGGCGGGTGCCCTGGCCAGGCGGGGCTCTGCTTTTGGCATGCTTTCGAAGGGAACAGTCTACATCCCGCTAACAACCGTCAGGAGCAGAATCTATTTGCATTACATGACAGCCGCTGACTTCATCAGCTGTGCCAAGTCAAGAAGGATTTGGCTTCCATATAATAAGATCCGATCGCAAAAGCTCGTGTACGAGATCCATAAAAGATTACGGTGGTCTGAGCAGGGGACCATACCGCCAGACTCGGTATACCCTACAATTCGCATTGCCGAAACTGGGGAGGGGAGAGGGAAATTCTCACGTACTTCCTTTGCGATTAATGAGCCTTAAGGAGTTTTCTAGTTGCAAGTAAGGGGGGTTACTATCCTTCATGAATTTTGCTGCTGCTATAAAAAAACAATTTCTTTTCTTTCAAATGGTAAGATCAGAGGTCCACAGGAGCATTGGACCAACTGCTGCTAGCCTAACTCCGCAAGTGTGCAGTCCTCTGAGTGATTGCAGCAGTTTGAGGCCTAGCGTTATTATGGTCAACCAAGACGTTACCTCCATTCACTAGGGGTGGCCCTTTTTCCTTCAACACTACCTCGAGACGCGCTAGTTGGGGACTGAATATTTCTGCTGTTAGGTTTTAATGGTCGAGTGGTAAACGTGATTGCGGATGATCTTTGATCCAAAGTGTTTGCCCTAGACATTTTTTTCAGACGAAATTGAACAAGCATAATTCGTCGTTCATCAACAACAGATTGAGATGACACGTAGAAGTTTACACGAACTATTTCTCTAAAAAAAATTAAGACAGCCTACGGTTTCGTCCAGGGCAGAAGTTACTAATCAGACGCTGCCTGAATGCTACCCTAGGAGCAGGGAGACCAAAGCGATATGCAGGTGTTTAACGATCCTTTTTAAAATTAGCAAAATACAAAGTGAGTGCGGATTATATCGAACGTAAATCTGGCATATTTAGATCCAAGTTTGGTTAGAGATAGAACCTTTACTCTGAACGAAACTATTAATCATCTTCGTTTTTAAGGTTTTGTGTAAAACAAAACCTTATTAAAACCGGTTTACTGTCTGTCTGTCCGTCACACGCATTTTTCTCAGAGACAGTTATAGCGATTGACATCAAATTTGGTAGGAAGGTGGGAACTGCATGCAGTGAGTTACATCCTTTTACGTCGAATTTAAGGGGAGGGGAGGGGGGGTCCCCATACGTTCAAAAGGGGGGTGTACATTTTTTTTCAACAAACATAATCATGTGGGGTATCAAATTAAAGGTCTCGGTCAGTACTTTTCGAAGCCGGTCTTAGTTTTGACATTTGTTAGAAAGATGGGGAGTGTGGGGGCCATTCTCAGAAACTACCAAACCGAAAAATCTGAAAAAAATCGAGAGACTGTCCATGGACCACAAAAGTGGGAGCAAGTTACTCTCCATTTGGTCCAGTCCGACATCAAGTTGATGGGGACTTAGGGTCCCTCAATCGATACGATTTTGCTTGTTTATTGCAGTTGTTATTCGCCTACTGTGACGAGTGTACATAATTTTGCTGTTTTAATATTTGTTAACTTACTTTTGTGACTAACGCTTTTCGCCATTTCTTACGAGCAAATTGGTTTCTTTATTAATGTTCTTTTGAATATATTCAGGCAAATACTACACACATCCGTACCATCAAACATCAGCAACGACAAATAGCAACATTCCCGATGATTCAACAACATCCTCTCACATACATTCTGGACATTCGTCTTCACAATCTACCAACCACACTCCTGCCAATTATTCCTTTAATGCCAATGATCCCACATCTAATCCTAATCCTAACCAAAATTCACAGATCCCATCCTCACCGGATTTAAACAGCAATGGCGGAACAAGTCCTGTTACGACCATGAATCAAATGAACAAACGGACAACGGAGGAAGTAACACCACTTTTACATCATCGACGATATCCGTCGTCAACAATGTCGACACAATCGACAGTCATACCATCAACGCCTGGCCTGTCCTCGTCAATGACACAATCGGAATCCGAGACTATTGTCGCGAACAATCTGAATGCTGATCAAAAATCTCCGGTGGCCAATCGTAGTAGCAGCAATGGAACTAGCATAAATGTGATGAAAGCTTCTTCGTATCGGAAAAAGTTGAAATCGAAAAGTGGCAGAAAGTATTCAATGACCAATCACCATTCGAATCATAACGATGTGAATGCCAGCGATAGTGGATGATGGATGAGAGCCAAGGCATGGATAACGTGGTGGATGAGATTGGAATGACGGTTAAGATAAGTTTGTAGGGGAGGGGAATGCCGCGCGTGTTTCATTTCGTTTTTAATTAGTTCTTTGTTGTAAATTTACCGGGAAGATGTTTCCGAGGTTTTTTTTATTCGAATAGAAACCAAAACACACGATTGGCTTAGGTATTTAATGTATTTAACTCTTCGCAAATCGAAGAAACGTGATATTGAATCTTTAGATGATGATAGTCTGCGTGGATTCGGAGGATTCGGGTAGCTCATCTTGATAATAGCCCTTAACCGAGCGAAAAGTAGAAATCAATGCAATGGGAAATCAATCGACGACAGCCTCGGAGAATTGCAGAGAACCTCAGTCTACTGTCGAGACATTCAGTTTATGACAATTATTGTTTTATGTACTATCTTTCGAGCCGGAGTCGGAAATTAGACGACGAAGGAGCATTACGGATTGTAGCCTGCATTCGTATACACGCCCCAAACTCAGTAAGATTTAGCTCTTAACTGGTACCATCCCTTTTTGCAGATTGATGTGGGATGTGGCTCCCATCTTCATAAAATATTTTTTGCTAGAAATTGCGCCCAAACAGCGCGGTTGACCTAAAAGGGACGAATCCCTCTTCTCCTTAAAAGGCCTCTCACAGTCCCATAATTCAGGGATACTAATTTCTTTCCTTCCTCTCTTGAAAAACAATGAAAATTCTGCAGTTCTGCGACTCATCTCATCTGATTTCTCCTTGCATATCTTTTTCACAATCCAATCCAAGCCTAAATTAACAATTTCAAACTTTTTCCTCAAAAGATATTTTCACAATTGTGTGATGAGCGAAAAAAAAGATCGATTTGCGAATACGAATCTACACACGCGGAATTTATAGGAGACTAATAAATTGTTCAGTAAGAAAACAACAACAAATAACTGCATTGTTCGATTTGGATTCATTTCAACTTCTTGGGCGCTATTTTGAGCGATTTTTCTCGATTATTATTGGGAGAAGTATTCATTTCCACCAATTTAGGTTCGAATTTCTCTTCATCTTCGCATTGTTCATGGACAATTGACAAAATATTGTTGCATTTAAATAAAAATGGAAAACGAGTAGTTCAAATTCCTGTACGATTCCTGTCTGTTAAGTTTTAGTGAGATGTGCATGAGCGCTTACTGGGGTTGAAGAACGAGGAGCAGGGAACTCGTAGATTCCCAAGATCTGAATCTGTTGTCGACCTTCAGGAGGCGAGACTCGATTAAATTTTCTTGGAAAGCCATCAGTCTTCTTTTTCTTCGGCCTTTGTCCCGTCTACAAGCGGGATCGGCTCTTGGGAAGCCATCAGTGATTGAGGGATATCGAGCAAGAAAAAACGAGCCCCATCTTTTCATTCGTATGACCCAGAGGCAATCATGCACAGCTCAACCGTTTGTGTCGCCCTTGATCTGTTTCCGTTTCCTGTTTATTTGTGACATTCATGTTACTCTCTTAATATTCCCAAAGTATTCCTCACAAGACTATGGATTAAAGTATCTTTGTTCGGTTCGTGTGTCTGTTGGCCTTCTTTTGTGCATTATGAGAATATTACGTGAAAGTACTCCTTTATTAATAAAACATTTATGATTGTGTCAATTCCTATATTTCTAGTTTAGACAAAAAAAAAATTGGGGAAAAAAAAGTGAAAAAAGAGGGGAAACTATTGTTTATTTCTATAAATAATTTATTAAATGATTGTTTCAGTTCTTAATTTTCATTTATATTATTATTTACTCTTTGCTTAGCTGGGGGGAAAATGTTGATTATTATTAGTAACGTGGTATAAATTGTTTCGAAATAATTATTATTAAACAAAAAAAGAGTCGGTTTAAAATCCAACAAATTGGAAGAAGTGTTCTGTTTAGTTGATTACAAAAAAAAAGAAAATTAAAATAGGAAAAAATAAAAAATAATTATGGAAACTTGGTCTTTTAATGTAGATTTAAAGCTTGTAGTAAAATTGAGCCTCCCTTCGTCCAGATCAGTGGTATGAACCCCTCTGAGATTTAGGGCTCTCGATTAAAATGAATTTGTCCACAATTTTGATGAGGTGTCGTCTGAGTCTTTTTCGAGGAAGATAGGTTTTAGTCTTTCGATAGAGGGTGGCGATTGGAGGTCTGTTATCAATGTCGATTCTGAGCTATAAGTTTAATTTCATGTTCGTTTTGATGTTTATGAAGAACTTCCCCAGGTGGTACAGGAAAGGCTTTAGCTCCGATGTATAGGTGGCCCCATACTTCTTTTCGACGTTTTTTAACCATGCGGGATTGAAACACTGCTCTTGTTTTTTTATTAAATTATATATTACAATTTTATCATCTTCCGCTTACAGCATGAATTAAAATAATTAAAAAAGTTATAAAATTATATAAACTTTCAAAAACTTGATCTTCTTGACATTTTTCTTCGCCTCAATCCCATGTTAGACCGTCAGCTGTTTCTGCGGCCATTGAATGCAGCGGTAGAGGCGAATTCATGTTAGCACCTAGGTTCGCGCCTCCCCTATGCCGCTCCCAGCTGAAACCGCGCGGGTTCAACGAAGCAAACCGTTCGCGTGATCTCGCCAATGGGGTTGACCGGGCGATTCTGACGCTTCGCGGGCGCTCTTTCGAAGCGGCACCGACAAGGACACCCACTTGAGTCCGCCTCGGACGTCAAGTTTGAACAATTGTTCGCCTCGTTCCAGAACTTAAAAGGGGTCTTCGTATGGTGGTTGCAGTGGCTTCCGAGGGACGTCCACCCTGACGAGAGCCTGGTCAAACGTCTCGAGACCCTTGGAGGTGTTGACCTCCAATGTCGCCTGTCTGGACGGTGGAGTTGGCCGCATCTTCGAAATCGCGTCCCTAAGCAGACGCAGCATTCCCATAAACCATCTCTACTGGGCTGGCCCCGAACTCCTCTCGCTGGGCTGTACGGAGGCCGAGAAGGGCGAAAGGCAAGGACCGTGACCACGACGGATCGTCACGGACTATTAGAGCGCCCTTCAACGTGCGCTGCCAACGTTCCAGCATACCGTTGGAGTGTGGATTTTATACAGTGGTCCTATGCCGTTTAAAGCCAAGCAGATTTCCTAACTCCACGAACAGAGTAGATTCGAATTGCATTCCCTGGTCCGTGATGATGACGGCTGGAACACTAAAGGGCGGAATCCACTCGGGGATTCGGCACATGATTGCGCCGTAATATCAGACAGAGGTATTGCTTCAGGTCATCGCGTAAACCTGTCGATGATTGTAAGGCAATACTTGAATCCGTGCGAATCTCGCAAAGCGCCGATGATGTCGGAATGGATAGTGTGAATGCGCTTGGTTGACCGAGGTGATGCTTCTTGATCTTGCACGCGATGCACTGGCTAGCCCAAGAATTTACATTCTTGTTCATGGACGGCCGGAAATATTTTTCGGTGACTAATCGGTTCGTCGTCCTGATGCTTGGGTGCGCAAGATCGTGAATCGCGTGGAATACTTCCCTGCAAAAATCGGCCGGAATGAATGGCCAGGTTCCCTTATTTGAGGACCAGCAGAGTAAGTAAGCGTTTGAGCCGAAAATAGGAAACTCCTTGAATTTATATTTGGAATTTACCTTCAGGCTCTGAAGCTCTGCGTTGTCCTTTTGTGTCTCGGCGATTGACGAGTCCTATGGCCTCCTCGTCGAGACTGATAAGGGCGTGGTTGAACCTTGTGGCGTCCACAATAACGCCCGTCAGGACAAATTGCGCCTCCAACTGGCGAAACCACGCAGCCGGATTGCGTCACCGAAAGGGAGGCACCCTAACGCGACTGCCGTCAACGGCGAAAAAAAGGCAAGCTACTGGTTTAACGCCGGTATGTGGAAATCGAAAATAGACTCAAACGGCCCGGACACCGTGAACCTGGAAATGCCCCGAGTCAGCGGCAGAAGAGGACACTGCGAAAGAAGCTGAAGCACCTCGAGAATGAGAACATGGACGTAGCTGCAATGTACAGAGAAATCGGAGGCAAGGAAGCTGAATCTTCGGCGGAAAGTGGGGATAAACTAGTAACCTCGGCGAGATTCACTCTGGACGCATCAGACTCTTCTGTCAGCGGTAAAGCGCGCAAGAAACGTTAAACCAACACATCTGTGGTGGCCAACGCTCTATTGTGCTCCGCACCAGGGCCTAGATCCACGCGTCCCGTGGGGATTAGGACCGGTGTGCCGAGGAGCCCAATTAGCACTGTGGTGCGTTGTTTTGATGCTACAGACTCCTAAGACCATGACTCCTATTATGAGAGCAGGGAAGCAGAGTCTAGCCGGCTCGGATCTTTAGAGCCAGTCCGTAGCTTTCACAAAGGAAAACAGCTCTGCCACCCTGCAGCTAGAAATATCTCTGAGCTTCCCAAAGAATGGTTTACCCAGTGTCCGTAGCTTGACTCAAGCTAGAACTGGGCAATCGCAGAACAAGTGCTGAGGGTTTCTGTTTCTTCTCCGCAGCTTCGGCAATGCGAATTGAAGGGTATGCCGAGCCTGGCGGTATGGTCCCCTATGGGCTAGTGCCTCGTGCAGACCGCCGTAATCTTGAATGCATTTGCGTAGGAGCATAGGCATAGGAGCTTTCGTGATCGGGCTATGTTATAAGCGGATCCTCCTTGACTTGGCGCAGCTGGTAAGCCTTCGCCATCTAAGGGTCGCGGCTGTTGAGTAGTGTAGACTCCGCCCTTGACAGTCGCCAGCGAGACACCGACTGTATTCATCGAAGGGCGGCCAAAAGCAGAGCCCTGCCTGGCCAATCCGTCAGCCCGCTCATTCCCCTCTATGTTCCTATGCCCGGGAACCCAAAGGAGAGTGACCTTGAGCGTGCCGCTCAGACGGTTAAGCGCGTCTCTGCACTGCCTCACCAGCCTGGAAGATGTCGTCGTTGAGTACAAGGCCTTGATGGCCGCTCGGCTGTTGGTCAGAATGGCTATGTTACGCTTGGGGCTCGAATCACGCTCCAGCCATCGACAGACTTCCAATATCGGCAGTACTTCCGCCTGGAATACACTGGCGAAACCTGGGAGACCATACGACTTGGATACACCGTGTGTATTCGAGAAAACCCCCGCGCCGACTCCATAGGCCATTTTTGATCCGTCCGTAAAGAATACTGTGTCATAGTCCTGCAACACGCCGCCGATCTTCCACTTTGCCCTGGTTGGAAGGTCCACAGCAAAATTTCTCGTAAAGTTCAACTTGCGTGTGACATAGCCCGTGGGATATGCCCAGATTTCCCGAGATATATCATCTAGGATGTTGCTGTGGCTGTAGGACTTCGCTGCCCAGCATCCAGACTCACGTAGTCTGACGGCACTGCACGCTCCAATATATTTAATGTGGAGGTCTAGGAAGAGGAGCAGGTATAGGAGTATATTGAGAGGATCTGCCGGGAAGGACTGCCCCAGTAGTACCCGCACCCGCGGTTCTTTGAATCCTATTAAGCTTCGTTCTATTGTATTTTTTCTTCAAAGCCTGCCATCATACAATAGAGCCGTACGTTAGGATCGGACGCACTACAGCGGTCTACATCCATCCTCGGCCAGAGACCCCATTTCTTTTCAGAGGTTCTCTTGCAGGCATAGAAGGTCTTCTTAACCCTCAGTTCTATGTGCAACCTCCAATTTAGCTTAGGATCCAGGATTACACCCAGATACTTTACATTAGAGGAAAGAACCAATCTTTGTGCATTCAGCCGTGGTAGATGGAATTCAGGTATCCTTGTCTTGGTGGTGAATAGCATCAGTTGCGTTTTGGTTGGGTTTATGCTGAGTCCGCATCTTGTGGCCCACAGGCACACATTTCGCAATGCTCCTTCCGTAATGTCGCTCATAATGGACGGAAAAATCCTTGACACTAATATCACCAAGTCGTCGGCCTACGCCACTACCTTCATCCCGCTGCTATCCAATATTCGTGAAATTTCGTCCATCACTATTAACCAGAGCACCAGAGAGATGGCTCCACCCTGGGGCGTGCCTCTGTTCACAGCTCTGGTCAAGTGGTTGCCTCCCAGATCCGACTGTATTGTCCTGGTATTTAGCATGGATATAATCCAATGCATCGCCCTCTTTTCATTGCATTGCTGGATTTAGAGAAAGCGTTTGACCGTGTGCCACACGAACTCATCTGGTATACTTTACAATAACACTTAGTGCCAGAAGAACTCGTGCGCTGGGTTCAATTGTTCTACCACGATCCGAAAAGTAAAGTTCGAAATATGGCGGGTGTATCAAAGCCTCTTCGTGTCTCTGTTGGTGTTCATCAAGGAAGCGCCCTCTGACCACTCCTCTTCGTTCTTGTTATGGACCCCGTCACACGGGCATCCAACGCCCTATACACTGCTTTATACAGATGATCTTTTCCTAGGATCTAATTGCAAAAATGATTCCGAGCAACTTGTCCAAAAATGGAATGATCGCTTCATGGAACACGGTCTCCGATTGAATCTAAACAAAACTGAATTTTTGACGACCGATCCCCATGATACTCTTCCGCCCGAAACGTCTCACCATAGGGTCAAAGCTCTTACTGTACAAGACAATGATCAAGTCCTCATGTATTCGTCGGAGACTTGGGTTTTTAGCAAGAAAAATTGCGAACTCTTGGCCGCGTTCGAGAGAAGAATCCTTCGAAGAATTTTTGACCCCCTACATGAGGATGGACGTGGGCGGGTCACTTAATCCGTATGGATGAGGATGATCCAGCCTGGAAAGTCTATAAGAGCAATATCTATGGTAGAAAAAGAAGACGATGGAGCGATGGCGTAGGTCAGGACGCCAGACAGCTTTTAGGGGTATCGAATTGGTGGACCTCGCCACAAAATCGGGATGTCTGGAGTTCCTTATTAAAGCTGGCCTAGACCGGATACCGGTTGTTACGTCGTTGATGATGATAATGATCCCCATGAAACAGGCACAATCACTTTTAGCGGCAGTGACCTGCCCAGAACTGAGCGATTTAAATACCTCGGGTTAACGCTGCGCTGCGTTATGAAATTGCTTCATGCATTAGCACAACCTGGATCCAGATCAGGCGTTTGATAAAATAAAATGGCGAAACTGATCACGACGAGCCCACCCCGCTTGTGAACGGAAAACAGGCTGAAGAAAAAGAAGAATCCTGGAACGCTTCAAAGAGCATCTCGAAAGCTTGATCGACAGAGAGCAGGCTGGTTTCCGCTCGGGATCCTTCTGCATTGAGAACATTAAAACCCCACGGATCATTTTGGGACAGTGCACGGAATTTAGATCTTCGCTGCACCTGCTTTTCGTCGATTTGGAGAAAGCTTTAGATAACGTAGGACGTAGGACGGGCATTCCGGAAAAACTGATAGCTATTATCAGAACGATATATGATGGCGTAAAATGTCTCGTGGTAAAATCTTAGTGGATTTTTAGGTCCAAAGCGCAAGGGTTGCATTCTGTCACCAATATTATTTTTTCTTGTTATCAGCGACGCTCCTTATGCTGCCTTGTCCGGAGGACGCGGAGTAATTGAATGGACGATGGCGTCTTCCCTCAAACACCTGGACATCTGTTTGCTCTCTCATCGGCTCATGTAGTTTGGCCAATGACTCTGCATTTGGAAAGAGGGGCAAGTAGAGTCGTACTGAAGATAAACAGTAACAAAACCAAGGTTCTCAGTCTGACGTCTGTCTGCGTGATATTATCAGAGTATTCTGGCCTGACACTATCGCAAACGAATAACTCGGTCGACGCACAGGCTTGGCATTCGTATGCGATTTGATAGGAAGATGGAAGTGGAAGTGGATAGGTCACACATTAAGATAGGGCGACCATTGCATTGCGGGCTATGCCATGTAGTGGACTCCACACTCGGGAAGTCCTGGGCATTGGAGGTTGTATCAGTCCAGATGTTTAATTTTTTAACAATTGAAGGCTCGCACGATTCTGAATCAGTTGTGCTAAGCTATTAAAAAAATATTCCACAGCTTTGTCGTTAGGAGACTTCGGGATGATATTCGAGCATTTGATTTTCAATCCATCGATTATCATTTTAAGGGCGTCGCAAATAAAAAACGCACACCTTTATCGTTCCCATCATACTTCCTAAATGAATTCCTGATCCAAGCCGTCTTTATTGAAAGTAATAAAGAGGTATGCAGATACTTATTCAAATTTATGAAGCATTAAAATCTAATTTACGTTTTTTGGATGCCTAATAAACTTACTCTTCCGAATTGTAATTGATTCTTCTCATTTTCTACGATTATTGATGATATATGAATATCTAAAGAAAATCTTCTTTTTCTTCAGCCTTGTTCCGTGCACAAGAATATTTAAAAATAAACCTTCAAACTTAACTAACAAATTTAGTTGTAGAATGTCCCTCCACGGTTACTTGAATGAAGCGCGAAACGTCGTCGAAATTCGTTAATTTGCTTCCATTCTTCCACCTTTATCGCTCCGAGCGCCAACCTTACCAGCAGCGGTGAAGTCCAAAACCACCCGACCACTGTCTATTTATTTACAGTCTACGCCGAAACACCGTTGCGCCTTGTGCATTCGTCATTCGTCGCATTACGACACGTTTGTTGTTGTTTCTCGTGGCTTCTGGACGTGAACGTGTTTTTCGACCGAATCACAGCCATCGACCGTTGTGAAGCGGAGATCGCGTGCAAAATTTCGCGATTCGCCAGAAATCCAGCGAAATTCACATTCAGTGTCGTTCTAGGAGGAAAACGCGCGAGTCGACCAGGTCGTTGTGTGTCATAATCGCGCCCGTAGCCGCATTTTTTGCCTGAAATCGCAGCCAGGAGTTCGCCAGACAAAAGTCGCACCCACCAAAATAGAGTCGGGAAACGTGTGTTGTTAGCCGCACACGAGATCCACCGTCGTCGCCGTGCATTGAGAAAAGTGTGTGGAAAACGGCGGGAAAACTGCCAAAATCGTTATCAACCAGCTCTCGCGGGACTGACGAAATGGCCAGCACAAGTCTTTTGTGACAAATTCCCTCTGGACTGCCGCGACCCGTTCGTTTTTGCACTTTTGATTTACGGCTTTTCTTCAGTTCTGTTCTCGCAGTTCGCGTTCCGGCGGTGAATTAATTTGTGAAGGAAATCGCAGCCGCCGCGGTCCCAGTAGAACCCCCCAATCTCGCGGGCAGATCATCTTGTGTGAAGGAGGCACGTCAGGAAGTCGTCGCGATCTCGCTGGCGGAGTCATCGACATTCGGAGAAGTCAGGTAGGTCCTTGTTTTGCCCCCTCCCCCGGGCGGGTTGTTTGTGTAGGGCCCGAACGCGGAAGTGGGTGAAGTGCGCGTTTGTGAAATCTGATGACTGCTGAAGTACCAAAACATTGCGGGGGAGAGTATCGATTTTCCATGTTTTCCGGTGTCCGAGAGAAGAAAGGCAGGCAGACGACCATGCGGTTGTCACCAGCTCTCTGGCTGGCAGGTGACTGCACCGATAATGTGACACCCCGAGACGAAGCGGGCGGCGCCGCCACGTCCAAGTGACAGGCGACTGACTAGTTCTAGAACCTGCACGGCGGACGCTTCCTACTGCAAGGAATGTTCATGGAAAGTTCCACGCAGCCTACAGCGGGCAACCAGACCGAAATGGGAACGAGTTACTGGTTGGCGTCCTCCTCCTCCGTCTGGCCCGCAGCGGCTCCAACAGTTGGTCCAGTGCGCGCTGCGTGTGCTAATTGATGGTGTTTGGCCGTTTGATTCCAACGATTGGGAATTGACTCGCTGCCAAGAGCCTGAGAAGTTCCAGAGACGCGCAATTTCACAGCTTCACATTCATTTGGATCATATGACCACGGCTGACTCGTGGCTTCTGACCGTCAGGCCGAAAGCTGGGGCTAATCGAGACTTTCCGGTGCGTGCTTGATTTGCAATCAAATGGCGAACTGGACACAGCAAACATGCCGTCATGGCTGGGTGTTTGCGTTCCGCTTGATAGGAATGTGCAAATTCAGAAGACCTTCGAAAGGGGACGGCGGGAGAGGCGCGGTTCCAGCTAGCACTGATAATTCGCAGTGACCATTGTGCTAACGAGTCTGAGCTGGGGCTGGCGACGCCAAACAGTGGAGTCATATGTCCGTCCATTGTGGCTGCTTCTGGAGTTGTAGAGATTTCCGTGGTTTGTTGGGTTAAGCTGGGTCTCGGTTTCCAGCTACCAGAAGGTATCATCTTGGAGCCTTTCAATTCCAAACGATAACAACCACCGTCAAACTGAAGTGAGCATGTCACTCCATTCAAGGAGGCACACATTGGAAAGGAAGACGACCACACGCAGATTTTCTCCTTAAAAGTTCTCAAAGAAATCCTTTAATATTGAATGAAATGAAAGGAGAGATGAATGAGCGCCCCAGAGGGTGGCAAATTGCCTTCTTGTAAGTGGGTAAGGATTATAAGAAACACCACCCCATGTCAGTTCAATCCTTTATTTTGCTTAGGTGTTGCTGCTCCCCAGGTAGCACTTCATTATTCTGCAATTTCCTGCTTTTGAGAAATGGGTGACGAACAGTAGCTGGGAAGAATACAAGAAAAGCTGGAGTCTATCGCGTTTGGGCTCAGTGTGCATGCATCTAATGGAGTGACGGAAAAACTGTTAAAATGACTCCAATTCGAACCTGATTCCTTTCTTACTTTGCTTCATTCAAGCAACAAATTGGATTAGAAGAATTTATGACTTGACTGCATGCCTATGTCTATTTTGGATCTAACAATGGACAAAGGAGTCAATGAAATCTTGGTTCAGGATCATGAGGAGTTCGCATCCAGTTCACGACAGACCAGACAAATTGGGAAGAAACTTTGTACCACTATTGGATTCCACGGACTCCCTTCCTCCCTCCTGATGATGACCTAAAAAGTTGAACTAATTTTTGCGAAATTCTCAATATTAATGGAGATATAAACGTCCGAGCTACGATCCCTGGAAGGCGCATCCAACCCAGATGACCACAACTAGCATGAGAGGTACACAGAAAACAATGAAGAAATAGCAAATCATTTGCTTGAAGTTGACTTCCCAGGTAGTATCTAAAACCTCACAGGCGCATATAGCCCCCAAGCAAAAGATTGGGCCTGGAATGAGTAAAATGGGCCTAAATGGGAGCTAAAGTTCAGGGGTCGTCAACGATCCTTAACGGCGAGGTATCCCAGCAAGTTGTTCCTACCCCCTAGTTGGCGTAATACCTGCGTCCTAGGTAGTAGCCTCGAATAAATTTCTCGATGTAGAGGGAACTGCTAATGACGGCGTGTATCAGGAGCCAGACCCTTCGGGACCCTGGTCGGGTAGTGTGCATTGAACCGGTATTAGTAGATCATGTTACCCCGAGCGAGCGCTGATCCGTACGTGAGTTCCGGGAGCAGCTAATCGTAGGTCAGGCCTCAGAAAACTGGGGTAGGGGCTTTGTTTCCGAGAGTATACCCGTTCCTGACTAATGCGGCTCACCCCTTGTACCCTTGCTGGCAAAAAAAGTTAAATGGCAAACAAAAACAAAACAAACGAGGAGATAATGGAAATGGAGAGTGTGTTGACTGCGTTTATACTCAGCTTGAAAATGCGTCGCTAGCCCCAGCGCCCAACGAAGGACGCAACAAGGGCTGAAATACCTGGCGAGACAAGGATGCGCAGACAGACAGAAGGACTCACAAAGTGATACAGCACCTGCAACGGAGACGGGAATCCAAACAGTACCACGCAGTGCTATAGTTGCGGAAAGAGGCAAAGTGGAAACTGCCAAAACTAACCAAATGGTTTCGAATATAAGCCGAGTGGGAGGGCTGCTGACTACTCTGGGGCAAGCTGAAGAGGAAAGGCTTATTAAGAAATGCACGGCAGTTGTGAAGCGCATGTGATCTGCCACGTTCCTCCAGAAAAACGTTGGCAAACAGAAATTCTGCGGAAAGCAGAAACAACCGGTGGAAGGGGCATCTGAAGGAGACTTCACTCAGGTACTCTCCTGGGCTCAAAAGAAAAAGGCGAAGAGGAACAAGAGAAAACAACATGCCGCGTTATCAGAAAAATCTGCTTAAAATTAAGGCGAACACGAAGGGCGGATCACCAAAAGAAAAGGTGGGGAGCCGAAGGAGGACTAGACCGCCAGCTCTGCTTATTAAGCCGACGGAAGGCAAGACTTTTGTGAAAGTCCTCAGTGAAATCCGTTACAAGATCAAACCCGAAGTTAGCGGAGCAGAAGTGTTTTCCATTCGTAAAACGAAGGGTGGTGGAGTCCTAGTCGAACTAGGTCTGAGGACAACAAATAAA
The DNA here is from genome assembly GCF_905115235.1 of Hermetia illucens. Lineage (NCBI taxonomy): Eukaryota > Metazoa > Arthropoda > Insecta > Diptera > Stratiomyidae > Hermetia > Hermetia illucens. Next base: position 8,782,823 of record NC_051852.1, read on the forward strand.
TTTCCATTCTGTGAAGCAGTCAAGGGGCTTCTGGGAGAGAAAGCTTTGGTTTCCAGCTTGGAACGCACGTGTTCTCTGGAAATCCAAGACCTTGACTGCCTCACAGAAAAGAACAAGGTAGAAGAGGATTTCAATCGCGAATGTCCTGCAGTAACCAATGTGCGGATTGGTATCACCTCTGCGAACTGGCGAGGTCAAAAACTCGCTGTGGAGGAGGTTGTGGAGCAGTACGCGCGGAAGCTTCTAAACAGCGGGACCACCAGAATTGGTTGGGTAGTGTGTAGGGTACGAATCCGAGCTGCCCTAACCAAATGTTACAGATGTTTCGATTATGGGCACTCGTGTTGCAACCTACCGAGGACCTGATAATAGGTCAACATGCCGCAAATGCGATCAGGCAGGCCATAAAGTGAATATCTGCAACGAAAAGGAGAGCTGCGTTCTATGCAGGAATCATGGCGGTGGTGAGATGCGTTGCGCGGGTTGCGGGGCGGTGTCCAGTCTTCAGAGCAGAACTAACTTGTAGTCTTAAACATCGGATCCACCCCAACGTTCCGGCGCCCAGGTTGCGAGGGAAGCATTCCAGACGTAACCTTCGTGTCAGAGTCGCTGGTGGAGGGTGGACACAAACTCCCGGTGTGCGCCATCCCGGCGCTCTTTCTGTGCATGGAGCGTCGCGAAAGTGAACACCGGGAGGGTTGTCGAAACTCTTGTAGCAGATGGGGCCGCGTTGGAGGGCGCACCAAGGGGTGGTGGCGCTGCAGCTGGCACTGTCGTAAATTCAGTTAGGAATCTGATGGCGAGGCCTGCGGAGCTTCCATGCCCAGGGGGGCAGAGTCGTGGCAAGCCTTCTATATATTGGTGGACGGCGGAAATTGCTAAGCTCCGGAAGGTGGCCAAGTGGTAAGTGGATGGATGACTCATGATTTCAACCTTGCATTAGAAAATACCGAAGTAGTCATCCTGACTAAAAAGAGAATTCCGAGTCTGCGCCCCATATCGATCGGCGAGTCGATTCAAATTCTTGATTCAAAGATTCGAAACTTCCGAGCAAATCAAAACAGCAGCTGGAGTTTCAACCTTAAGTGGCAAAAATGGGGGGCCCCAAAGTCTAGCAGACGACGTCTCCTGATGAGTTCAATGCAGTCTGTCCTGCTCTATGGCGCAGAGGTATGGGCTCACGCTCGTGGCAAGAAGGTATGTCGTAAGCGTCTCGCGCAAGTGCAGATGCGGGAGCTTTGCGGGTGGGGTCTGCGCAGCGCACTATCTCTGAACCGGATGGTGATCGCGGGAGTGATCCCCGTTGCCTTTCTTGCTAAGGAGCGTAAAGCCATATACAAGCACAAAGGAGAAGAACCAAGGAAAGTGGTTGTTTGTGAAGAAGGGAAACATATACGAGTGGCAACTCTCTTGACAAAATGAGACTAGAGGCAGGGGGACCGAGTGGCTCATTGGCAAATTAGGAGCGTGGCTGGATTTGAAGCATGGTGAGAGTAACTATTTCCTTACCCAGCTCCTAAGTTGGCATGGAGGTTTTCAGTGTTACCAGCACAAGATTGGAAAGGCATGATCATTGGATTGTGGGTTTTGCAATGGAGTTGTGGACGACGCCCATTACATCTTTTTTTTGCTCTATATAATCACAAAGGATCTCTCTCCAGACAATATTGTCGAGGAGATGCTGATGCACTGACAGGTGCAGCTTCGGACGTTCGGGTCCTTCTCGTTGCAAAGAAGATAGAGCTTGGAGGGGGGGGGGGGGGAGTGATGGCGAGGGGTTCCTTGAACTAACAGTTCGCTTCCTTCTCTCCCCTCCCGTTGGTGAAAGGAATTCCCTGGTATGAACGCTCCGCAAGACTGGAGAGCTCGGGGGCTAGCCTGAAGTAATGTGACAAACGGTTCCAGGCTAGCTCTCTGACGATAGGGAGGTCTTTAGTTGATAGTATGATGGCGTACCATTACGGGAGTCCAACATTGCGTAAATACATTCCCCTATCCTACCACCACGTTTCAATGCCATAAACGCTAAGACATTGACTGCTGTTATGAGAGTAGAGGTAGAGACCAGGCGGCTTAGATCTTCAGAGCTAGCCCGTAGCGTTCACCAAGGAAAGCAGCTAGAAATTTCCCCGAGTGCCAGTAGCCTGACTCTAGCTAGAGCTGGGCAAATGCAGAGGAAGTGCCTTAGGGTTGCCCCTCTTCTCTGCAAATGCGGAGCAACTGCCTTAGGGTTCCTTCTCTTCTCCGTAATCTTTTATGCACTTGTAAGCTTCTGGCGCAGAAGTTCTCGTGATCGGGTTTTGTTATAAGCAGGCAAAATCCTCCTCGACTTGCCACAGTTGGTAAACCTTCGCTATCTAAGTTCCGCGGCTGTTAAGTAGTGCGAGTAGATTCCGCACTTGACAGTCGCCAGCGGGACACCGACCGTACTCGCCAAAGTGTTGCCAAGAGCATAGTCCCGTCTGGCTTAACCGTTGGCCCGCTCATTCCCCTCTATATTCTTATAACCGGGAACTCAAGGGAGCCTGTCGCCCAGACTGTTCAGCGCGTTTTGGCACTGCCCCACCAAACTGGAGTATATATAAATAACACTAGGGAATAGAAAAAAGCAAGTCTTAATTATTTCAAATTCATTCTATTGTACTTTTTTCTTAAAGCTTACCACCATATAATAGAGCCGTACGTTAGGATGGGACGCACTACACTTGTGTACATCCAGAGAACTATCCTCGGCCGGACACCCCGTTTCTTTGCAAGGTTATCTTGCAAACAGAAAGGCCGTCTTAATCCTCAGTTCTAAGTTCAATCTTCAATTTAGCTTTGAATTTAGGATTACACCCAGATACTTTACATTGGAGGAGGAGTTCGTCAAATATTGTAGTTCTTCTGGCGAAGCTAATCGGTCATGACCCATGTAAGTTGAGGAAATATACACGTTTTCTGCCCCCACCTGCTCCAGGTTGATCGCGTCTATGTCGCTGGAACTCAGGTCCGGACACAAAAAGTCGTGCAGACTCTTCCTCGCGAGGATACATGCTCTAAGTCTATCCTAATCAGCGTCTCCTTTGATTGTTCGGTCGCCTCCGATCCAATGCCCCTGTACTAGTGCGATGTCGATGTCTTCCCCGTGGAGAAGAGAAAACTTTGAGTGCTGCAGATTTAATTGCGTTACCCTCAGATCTGCTTGTGTGGGGAGTTCGTCAGTCTTAATCGGATTGTCAATCTTTATCTCCTTCCAACAGCTGGCGGCGTCGATTGGATCCAGGTCGTTATCTGGGTTTGCAGATCGGAACACTTTTAACTTTGCGATCCTGACTCTGAATCGCACTTTTTAGTCTACGTTTTCCAGCGCCTCCAGGCGCTCTCCGTTTATAGAAGGAAAGGTTGGCTGTTCGTCTGGAGTTCCGCCTTTTTGATAACTACCCAGTCGTCCATGGAAATCCTGGGGTTTTGAAGGCACAGTAATTGTTCAAGCTTGTCCTTATCTATGCGGATCTTCGGCAACCAGATGCGAGCGACAGAGAAAGTCCTTTGCGAATTGGTCCTCGCAAGCCATAACTTGAAATCCACGGACCACCTGAGAGGAATCAAAGCAGGGGATAGATCCCGTGTGTTCGCTTTTGGCGACCAGGAGGTGTTCAATGATCATCTTCGACAGCCTGGCCTCAAGGCTGGTCACACTTCCGGCGCTAGTTTGCCACTAGCGGAATTGAAGGGTTTTGCAGTTCTTGACTCGTCGACTGGCTGTCGCTGCTTACCTTTCTTCAGGGGTTGCTTATTGTTCGAGCTCTTACCCACTCTGCTTCATTTGTGTTTCTGTTCGACCTCGTTTTGAAATCAATTGTGTTGTCTGTCAGGCGTTTGCTGTTATATTCCTCAACAATCGCTTAGTATTTAGCGAGGTTCGTTCATTCCGCTCGTCGACAGTGCCGGCCTGCTTATTCTTATCAATTTTTTCGGGAATATGCATAGCCTTCTGGTACTGGCTCTTGAGCAGGACTCCAGTGGACCTTCCGTTCTTAGCCGGTTTCCGGTTACTGACGTACTTATCGGTCTTCGCTTTTTAGGTAGGAGTATTATCTCTGGTACTTGCTACACCCAGTTTGGTGGCAGTGGATTCGGATCACTTAGGTCGTTAACCAAGATATCTTGGAGGTCTTTTCAAACCACCATGCAGGAGCGGGGTCTATCACTTCCATTGGCTTACAACAAGTCAGCATGTCGGAAGTTTAAGCCCCTATTTTCCCCACCAACAATCCATGGATCTTGGTATGAGGTCCTTTCCTTTCCTGAACTTGAAATCTTCTGATCACAAATGGGTTCCGTACATGCATGTATTCAGGAAACCTAAGAAGCTGAAATCATAAAAGCTGAACGGCAAGTTCATACTGAAATGATTGTTTCGGTGGGGCAGAGGTGGAAAGACCGTTGTGGCTTTTAGTGGGCGAGAGAGATCTGTCTGGTCCAGCTGAGGCCGCCTTTCTGCTGTAGCTGGCTTATTCACCAATAAAATTTCTTTCGGCTGTTTTTCTGAACACCAACATGTCACACCCAGAACCGCTTGTATATTTTTCTGTTGCGATCCTCGTGAATGAAGTGGTTGAAGCTGGTTGCCCCGTATGAAAATGGGTTTGATATTTCTGTTTTCCGGTTACAAACGTCCGATTTTCATCGCGCCACACGCTTGAAAGACAAAGGCAACGGTGTGCTCCACTATCAATTGTCCTCATGCAATTCTCAAAACAGCATCAACGATACTTTCTTCGAACAATAGCCTAAAGTTCCAGAAATTCCATTGAACCCACGAAAACAATAATTCTTGATAGTCGTTGTGTTGTGTAGTGTTTCGTAGCGATAAATTAATAAATGTTTCGCAATAGCCCGAGTCGATCCGCTAGGTAAAAGTGCATTTGTCAGCACGCCAGCACATGGCGAGGCAATTTTGTTTATTATCCAACGAATAACAGTTAAAAATAGAGTAACCCTTATCTGGTTATGTCTTTAACCTAGCACTAAGTGCGGCAAGCGTGCACACTTTATCATGGTCATATATTTTGTTAATTTTATCATGCGCTTGTAATGATTGGACGAGCACAAATTTGAAATTCTCGAAACCTTCCATGATAAAGTTGGGTGTGATTCACACAAAACAACGATATGCCTATAACCTTGGGGCTAACACGCTTTGATATTAAGTCATTCATAGCCATGGATTGACCATAAAAAGATGTCTACATCCGAAGGGTGAATGAATCATGTTCAAAACAAGAGCTTGTTCGCTGGGGGACGCCTTCCAGACGACGATGTCCGAAAACTCTTTTTGCTGAGCTCCTCAAGAGTCACCCTTTAGTTTGCTTCCATGATACTATCTGCCATCAACACTATTTTAACTGATTTACGAACGCTTTGTTGCGTCCACCTTGCCATTGTTGGAACTATCTATACATCTCTGACGGTAGGGAAGGTCATTAGAGCTTGGAAAAGTGAGCAAGCTACCACGCGATAATTGTTGCCATACGACTAAGATAACATTTTGTAAACAAACAGAATGTTCGTGCTGTTTATTGCGGAGGCATGGTCAGAGTCAAACTAGAATCGTCGTAGGCAATAAATTATGCAAATTGTATACGACATTGTGATGCGATAGTCAATTTATGATTGTGATGGGGTAATTGGTGATGGCTAGTTTGTTAAAAAAATTAATGAAATTAAAATGAAACATTCTCAGTTTTAAATACCAAACTACGCACGGAAATTTCCACTTAAAAGTTCAAGTACTTCGCGTTTTAAAGGAGATATGGCTGCAGTTCATCCGTGGCTTGATTGGAAGCTATTTCTGGGGTAACTGGGTTGATGGGAGATGCTTTGTTTTGAACAATATCACTGATAACTTATTTCAGAACTTGGCCAGTAATTTATGGCCTTGTTTCATGTAAATTTTAAGGTTTTGAAATAGTTTTAAGATTTTTTTCTAAGCAGATTTCTTAATAATCCTTTTTTCTTTCTTGTATCTTTTTAGATCTCAAAAATATCCACAAATACGATATCTAAAGGTCCAAATTGTTAGACTGCAGCTTTCGACTGAATTGCAAAAAGCATACAATATAATAAAAAAATTTTCCGGCGAATTATAAATTCCCGTAAAAGAAAACCCAGTCATTTTCAATTGCATTTAAACTTTTTGGTTTTCTATCGCGTTTTTTAAAAACTTATCCAAATGAGGAGCGCAGGAAGTACCAAAATGAGATTAAGATTCGAAGGATCAGTTGGAGGTAAGTGAATTCCGGACTTTTGTTTTAATAAAACTCAACATCATACAAATCCCTTGAATATATGCCCTATCAGCAATTAATGCGTACAATCATTTATTTCGGAGAGTTAAAAAGTGTTCTACGGAAGCCAAATTGTTAATCTTCTTCAAGCGGGGTCGGCTCGGCGTGATCGGTTTCGCCATTTGGCTCTATCCAATGCCTGATCTGGATGCAATCTCGAGGCTTTTAAATCCCCATCCAGCGTATCAAGCCAGCGTTGTTTCGCCCTGCCTTTTGGTCGTTTACCATCGACTTCGTTGTTCAGACCAATCTTGGCAAGTGGATTCTCGTTAGCACGAATTGCGTGACCATACCATCGAAGACGCCTCTCTCGCAACTTTTCCACGATCGGTGCAACCCCATAACAATCGCGGATATCCTCATTTCGGATGTGATCAAAACGTGTCACGCCACTAGTCCAACGCAACATCTTCATCTCCATTACCGCAAGACGCGGTTCATTGTCTTTTATAGTTGGCGAATACTCAGAATCATAGAGACCGACAGGACGGACGACATTGCGGTAAATTTTAGATTTGGGACGTCCGTTGATACGTCGATCACAAAAAACAACAGTTGTGGAACCCCACTTCATCCAGGTTGCGTTAATGCGTGAAGCAATTTCATAACGCAGTTCTCCATTGGCTGATAGCGTTGATCCGAGGTACTTAAATCGCTCAGTTCTGAGCAGATCATTGCCGCTGACAGTAATTGCGCCTGTTTAATTATAAAATGAACAATAATTGTTCAAACGCCGCAGGAGACGGTATCGATACTCTTTGTAGGAATTCATTGGTGGAGTTCCGCTCTTTTGGCGAGTTTTTATTTTGGTCTGCGCTTCAAGCGTCCGCTCCGGGGTGTGTCGGTGGTGTTTTTTTTCTGTCGTACGGGCATTTGTGGGTCCGGTCTGCCTTAGTCAAAGTAGGGCCTTTTAAAATTTGGTACAGCCGCGTCTTTGATTCAACTCGCGTCGTTAAACCTAGCTTTTGTTATGTCGATAGACAACAAAGTCGCGCCAGGCCCATCGGACCGTCAGGTGACCGCCCTCGCTGTGCGCGTCCCTCCCTTTTGGCGACGGGATCCGGAGCTATGGTTCGTCCATCTGGAGGCGCAATTTCAGATTTCCGGGATCAGGGCCGACGCGACAAAATTTAATTATGCAATTGTGGGCCTGGATGAGGAGTCCATTCTCCTGGTGGCCGACATTGTGAAATTAGCCTCATACATCGTAGCTAAGCTGGATCAGTTGTTGGCGGATTTGACGTTGGGCGATCGTGGGAGCAAGATCGACTCTGGCTGCGACGGGGCACTTAGGCGGTCCTCCCGGGCGTCTCCGGTTCTTTGGAAGCGCTGGCAGCTGCGGCCGATAAGGTGCATGAGGTGCACGCGCGTTCAGCTATAGCGGCCGTTCAGCAGCTTTCAGACGAAGTTGGTGAGCTGAAGCGCGACATGGTTGCGCTTGTGGCCAGAATGGCAGAAATGAAGGCGACACTGTCGCGAGGTCGCACTTGGTCTACCGCCCGAAAAGGGCGATCGGGTAGCGGGTCGTCAGGACAGCCTACGGACCCAAGCATTTGTCGGTACCATCGTAGATTCGGCGATAAAGCTACCAGATGTGGGCTCCCGTGTAAATTTGCGCTTATCACAAAAAACTAGGTCCGCGGAGGCTCCTGGCGACGGCCACCCAGAACGCAGGGCCACGTCGCCTAACAATTTATAACCCTCCCAGCAGGCGCAGTTATCTCGTAGATACTAGGGCGGAGGTTTCGATTCTTCCCGTACCCCGGCACCATGAGTCTTGGCTTGCGTAGGACATTTCCGTGGCAATTCATCCTGGATGATGTCAGCTTCCCCATTTTAGGCGCAGACTTCTTGTGTCACTATGGGTTGCTAGTGGGCTTGCAGAATAAGTCCCTTATAGATCCCACGACCAGTCTTAATTCGTCGGGCCAAATGGCATCTCACCCAAATAACAATCTTTACGTACCTTTGGAGGACATTACTGACTCTCGTGTTCGGGCACTCCTCCAAAAGTTTAGCCAGATTACTACTGAATGTAGTCTATCAAAATCAGTGAAGCACAATGTGCAGCATCACATTAACATCACTGGTTCTCCGATCTTCTCAAAGGTGCGTCCTCTACCACCCCGGAAGCTGGCTATTGCGCGGAAAGAAGAAAGTTTTAGAACCGCAGAGTATAATGGTGGGGAAAAAGGAACTTAACAGGCAGAAGGCACGCCACTGCAGGGGCTAATCAACGACGTAAACAGAGAGCCATGGGATCTCAATTATAAGCCGCTTTCCAAAAAACTCGGTGCCTATCGGTCATCGTGCTCCAGCGAAGGTGAAAGAAATCATGCAGGCCACTTTTCTTGTTCACTCCATCCGAATTGACGCCGACGTGAGTACTGAGAAATGCCCGCTCTTCACTGCAAATGAACTAGAGGAGATGGTCCTGTCTATTACGGACAAGAGATCATTTTCGCTATCAGATGCTAGGAAAACATCACCTGGATAAAGCAGTGTGTAGGGCGCTGCACGTTGGATATCACGTGTGACGGTGTCCATAACAAGAACAAAGAGGAGTGGTGGGAGGGCGCTTCCCTAATGAACACGAACAGAGACACGAAGCGGTTTTGCTACACCCAGTTTTTCATTTTCCAGAGCTCAGATGCAATGTCGTCAGGTCCTGTGATTTTCCCCGATTTCATTCGTTTTATTGCCTCCTCGACTTCAGTTGCCCTAACAGCCAGTCCTAGGGGGTTTTACGTGAGTACCTGTCATGGCGACTTAATCCCACGGTCTTTTTAAGACACGAATTGATTTTGTGACCACAATCAGAGCTCCGCCAAAGCAAGCTACAATGGTGCCAGTCTATACCAAGTGCATGGCTCAGCATTCATACTGGTGGATGCAAGACCTACCTAAATCTCTACCGAACTAAGGAGTATGGCACCCGTGTTGAAACGCAACACCACGCCGAGGCCCCTTGGTACCAGTATACCCCTGGTAAGGTTTCGTGACCAATTTGCCACTTCAGATGAGTCCCCGTGCAGACTCGGGTCTGATCGCCCTGATTAGGCCTATGGAGCATTCGCCTACTGCATCACGGCCGGCAAACCAAAGTAAGTACAGCGTCTCCCGGTGCCACTACTATAGAGGTTCTCCTCGTCCACTTGGTTTTGGTTTGGCTGACAGGGTTGCCGCCCCGTCTTCTTCATCGAGCACAAAGTTGCGCTGCCAGGTGGAGCTGGTCCAAATGTCGGCAATGATTGTGGAAGTGGACGATTCTTCCACGTTGATAATGGTCGGTAATCGTGTGAGTGAGATCGTTTCTTCTTTCTTCTCACCAAATCGCCACCATTTAATGCATCGCGGGCCAGTGCGTTCCTCACGCTGTTTTATCGGTGGTTTAATTCGCAGGACAGCAATCAACGGCTTTGTAATCAGTGACAGTGGTAAAATTTCGGCGTCTTATATCTGTGGTGCGTACGCGGTGAAGAAGTGAATAGTGCGATCAGCTGATATAATGGTGACCTTCATCACCCGATCATCAAATCGTGCGGTTTCTTTAGTGGCATCACGGAAACCCTCTGAGATGGCAATACCATATTGAGTGTGTGGGCTACCAAAATAGAGAAGTTTGTAGCCATTGTTACTACGTTCAATGTCACAGTTTTTGGCACCAGACCTTCGGGTTTCTGCAGAGCGCAGATATCAATGCGCCTTTTCTGAAGGGCTCTTGCGAGTTCCTCGGTCTTTCCAGTGAGAGTACCAACAGTTAGCGTGCAGACACATATTTGTTTTGTTCGGACTAGCTTGCTTATATCCTTACATCCATTCTCGACAGGACCGGGGCCCGTCCTGCCGCGTCGACTGAGGTGGACGCCCTAGCATTTCTCCGAGGCTTGTGACTCAATCCGATCATTATGTTTGTAACGATATTGTAGCATTTGCTTGGTTGGTCTGTCGCGAGACCTGTCACCAAGAGAGATCAGGTAGGATTTAGCATAGTGGAATGGCTCCAACTATACTCTATTTATCCCTGATCTCAGGGAAAGAGATAACTCCAACTCTTTCTATTTGTGTTTTACCGAGGATAGTACAGAGTACGTTGCCTCAAACCCTACCAGGGATTGGGACCAGCACTATGTTAATAGCATGGCGGAGTTCGGAAGCGAAATTGTCAATCTGATAAGCCTTTCAGACTTTGAACAATTTCCGAGATGCAACATGTCTCACTAAATGACTAAAATATCTACGCTAGTTTAAGCTATTCATTCTTCTCTCTCTTAATTCGTGCCTTATTTTTAGAATCTAGACAGCAACAACTTATTAAGTATCCTCCATTCTTTTCCTACAATTTTGCTGCACTCGTTTGTACCGATTCTGAAAATTTATGAGTGAGATTTCACCAAAAGCTAGATAAGATAGTAAACACTTTTAAATGCTCACATACGTAATTCTCTTTGATAAAATATACACATGGGCGATAAAGAAAAATGGATGGTGAAAGACGGAAGTTTGTATTAGATTAAAGTAAAATAGATTGAGTATGAATTTTCTTCTGCAAACATTTACGTTTGGGTAATAGGAGACTTGGATGTGACTTAAGGTAGGATTTGTAGAATTGTCTGGGTAAATCTGCAATAAAAATTTGAATGATTGCTCCTACAGTAATCGTAGGTATTGTTGTGTTTGATTAAAATGGGTATTGTCTCCATAAAATTGATTTATCGCATGTGATTTTTATAGTATTATCAATACTATCACATCATATGATCGTCACTTGATTACTGGTTTTTTTCCATGGCGAACGTTATTTAGTTAGAAATAAGCATAAGCGCTACCCTTACGTTATAATCGAGAAATTTCCTGGCTCCCAATGTATTCATCAAAATGGAAGAGGCGCGTTGCATATCAGCATATGGTTGTCATTTACTTCTTCGTGGGTTATAGCGCTTCAACAACACGCACGCGCTATCGTTCATACTTGAAATGTGCGCCAGCTCCCCTCCACGATTTTCTGAGACGACTGCATTCCTCTACTGTTCTGCGCCAAGTGTCTCCGACGGATGGGCTGCCATCCGTCGGCCATCTTGGGAGAGTGGATTCCGCTGCGTGGTGTAGCCATTAATGCAGTTGTCGCCCCTCCTTAATGCGTGACCTATTCACTGCCACTTTTACTTCCACTTTTCGATCATAGTGCGCATGAGTACCAGGCCTGTGCGTCGTCCAATTTCTCCTTTTGTGATAGTATCACTTCAGTGTACTTCAATGATCTTGGAGCTTTGCGTCAGTCAGTAACAGTGGAATTAAAATTCCATGAAGTACTCCCTTATAGCAACACAGAAAGAACACTAGCACAGAATAGTCTCAACTTGATCTTGGAGTTGAGATAACTGCATTTCCAGATTTTAGGCAGGGCAGCGGAAGCGGATCTAGTGCTCTTAATGCATAGGGCAACAACTAGTTCCGCGCCACCGTCGGCAGAAACTACGCTTTCTAGATATAAAAATTGGTCAACGCTTTCGATGTTCTGTCCATTAATAGAGATAGGAAGAATGCGATGACTCGTCATACTGAGAACCTTGGTTTTGTTGGCGTTTATCTTCAATTTACCTCTACTTGCTCTCTATCCAAATTCATTTGGCCAAGGTTCATGACCCGATGAGAGAGCAAACAGGTGTCTTCAGCGTTGCCGAGGTATTTGAGATTTGAAAGATATCCATAGCCGATGACAAGAAGAAATAATATCGGTGACAGGATGCATCCTTGACGGACTCCACTTTGAACCTCAAAATCCTTCGAGATTTTGCCTCGGTGCAGCATATGTGTCTTGATGTGGTCAATGCAGGAGGATCTGGAGCGGAGACCAGGCGCCTGTCGAACAAGCTTTAAAAATGTTCTTTGATGCCTTCCAGAATTATTTTAGCTATCACTGCGACAGCAGAGCGCACGCAAATATCCCTCCAACTGTCACACTCAAAACTAGTGCGTTTGGAATCTTTACGGTCATCCCCTTTTTCTACTCTTTGAGAAAGGTCTCGAATTCCCAAGATTCCCAAGCAGATCTGCAGTAGCTGCAGGTTAAGCGATAAATAACTCTCTCTCTCTCTCTAAGACCGTCAAACCCAGCGGCTTTATTCCGTTTGAGTGCATTGATGGTCGCAATGATTTCTCTTCTGCTTGAAGGAATAATCCGTATCCGCATGTCACGGTGATTATCCATTTCATCCACAAAAGAAGAGTTCTCACCGGATGAGATACAGTTAAGAACCGTGGTGAAGTGTTCTTTCCATCTTTTTAAAGGATTGTTGCACATTATTAGTTACTGATAACCATATTGAAATTATATTCTTATTGCTAAATCCTACCTGATCTTTCTTGGTGACAGGTCCCGCGATAAGTCGACCAAGAAAAATCATCCAATGTCGTTAAAAACAAAATGATCGGATTGAGTCACAATGAGCTCCGGAGAAATGCTAGGCCACCTCAGTCGACGCGGCAGAACGGGCCTCGGTTCTATCGAGAAATGATCAAGGATTCTTGTCGCATTGACGACGTCAGGATGTAAATAAGTTAGTCCGAGCCGAAGAAATACGTGTCTGCACGCTAAATATTGGCATCCTGACTCAAGCGCCGTACCCCTTAGTTACGACAGAGGTAGTAAGGTAGGCCTCGCATCCACTGGTGTGAATGCTGAGCCTGCACTTGGTATAAACCAGTACCGCTGTGCCAGCCATGGCGGGGCTTTGATTTTGTTCTCCAAATTAATCCGTGAAAAGGACCGTGGGATTATGTCTATTCGGCGGGTACTCATGTTTAACCCCCGGAACTTCTCTTCAGCGCAACTGAAGTCAAATCAACACGGATCCACCTGTTAGCATTTCCTCAATAATGTTGTCTGAAGAGAGATTTTCTGTGCTTAAATAGAGCTACAGACGAATCCCATCCCACTTTCCACAAGAAAAAAGTGTGATCGGCGTTGTCCACAACTCCATTGCAACAGACACAATCCGGAGATCGTGCCTTTCCGTAAGATATAGTTCGGCACGTGGAAAGTATTGTCTAGTGTGCCTAGAATGTCTTCCCATCTTATGGAATTAAAGGCGTTTCTGACGTTAAACGTTACGAGGACCACCACCCGACGAGTTCGGGGGCTATTTGACGCCGCTCGTCGAACGACTTGCATGACAGCATCACCTCTGGATTTCCCTGCTCTAAAACCGAACTTCTGTGAAGATAAGTCTCCGGCAGTAGGTACCGCTTCAGCGAGTTTACTTCTGATGAGTTTTTCGAGCACTTTTCCAGCAGTGTTAAGCATAAAAAGTGGGCGGTATTAAAACACCTTTCCCTTTGCTGATTGGCGCAAGCTTCGCCACCTTCCAAGGAACAGGGAAAACGCCCTCCTGCAGGCAAGCATTGAATACGCCGAGCAGTAGGTCTGCCCGGTGTTGGAATACCAGTTTGTATACCTCTGTTTGAATAGCGCTTTCTTGCTTTTCATAGAGAGGACTGCTTGTTCCAATTCTTTTATAGAGAAAAATGGACAGTTCTCGACGCTCTCCAGTGCGGCCCCACCTGTTTTAAGAGTTTCGACAAACGTCTCGGTGTTCACCTTCGCAACGTTCCATGCATAGAAAGAGCGCCGGGGTGGCGCACACCAAGAGTTTGTCTCCACCACTTCGAATCCAATGTATTGATGTTCACTTGCCGAGAAGCCGACCAGAACTCGTCCACCAGCGACACTAGTGACTCCGGCGCGAAGGTTATGTCTGGAATGCAGCCTGGGTGCCGGAACGTTGGGGTGGATCCGGTGTTTGGAACTACAAATTCTGTTCTCGCCATCATTTCGAGAATTCGTTTCCCTCTGGACTCTGTTTGTGGCATGTCCCATTCAAGTGTCCTGGTATTGAAGTCACCCCGGACCAGGATCTGCCTAAGGACAGGCATCATCGTTGTCTGTATCCCATCATACGTCTTCCTTAGGCCGATAATTTTGTAGTTCCTGCCGTTTAAACTGCTTCACTAATTGAATTTAGATTTTTGTTTTAGATTTGGCTTCTGACACTGGATGGAGATTTCACAGAGAGAGGCAGTTCTGGATTCTGCTCCAAATAGTTCAAATGTGATATTTGCTTCTTAAATCCTTTAGATCCTTTTATCTTTTTTTGTATGACCGCGTAGGATATACCTGTGTTGACCATCAGGAGATTTGTGTATGACAATCTTATGATGATGGTGATGGTTAGTACCCTGTTCCTTAGTCATTTTCTACACCAGAGTGAACCACTTTTTCGTTTCGTTTTCATTGCGGGCTGTTCAATGTTTTCAATTGACTTACAACTCCCATGACTCCAATTGGAGATATCGAAGTGGATGTTCTTCTCCTAAGTCGAGGAAGTAGTTGTCCTGAAGTGAGTGCTTTGCAGAAATCGTGAAAACTTGCGAGAAGCGTTTTCGCTGGTATGGTCATGTCATTCAAGCTGATGAAAACTCACTTGTCAGGATTAATCTAAACATTGATATCGACGCCGATGGGAAGCGACCAGAATTACGTTTATGTGGAATTTCGTCCTTTCCAATCTACATTTTTTTCTCTAGAGTATTGGAAAGTGTTGGGACAAGAGCTGCATAGAGTAAGATCGGATTGACGATCTTTGAAATATTTAGGTGATAGCTTTACCTTAGTCGATCCATACTTGCTAATATTCTGTAATGACTATACAGATTGTCGATGGTCAAAAGACCACACTGAATGGCCGGAGACGACCAAGAGAGAGTTAACCCAAAAACCTAAAAAGATGGTGAAATTGACCGTGAAGGTCCGCCAGCAAATATTGAAGCTCCGTCGACACGTGCTTGCAGGCCTCTGTGCTGGCCTCAGGAATGTGGAGGGTCCTTTGAGCACATCGATCCCTCAAGTGTCATTGCACAAAATTCACGTGTACTTTCCAGCACGTGGGTCTGCACCGGATTTTAAACACCAACACGGTGAGCTAAACCAGGAAATTAAACAAATAAAATAAAGACGGCTCAACTGCGCGCGTGGCAGATTCCCATCTTTTTTATACGCTGCGACAAAAACAAATGAAGTTAAGAGTGAAAGCAATCTTGAGTCTAGCTTGTTGGAGGAATCCAGGATAGTTTTAGTTCAGAACTGTGACGAACGTAAGGCACTAAGCGTGTGCAGACATCAAGAACTGAGAACACAAAATCCTTCCTTTCGCGTTAAATATGCACGATCGACGTTCACGCGGGGAAACTCCAAAATAATTTCACTCTTCCGCCACCACCGGTTCCATATTCTCAAGATTGATATTTCGTTCGTGCACTGGCATCGATGTCTCTGCATGTGCAAAGAATGCAAACGAAATAAGACCCCGGGCGGAGGAAATGCCCATCCATCCATCGGTCAGTCATGGCCGTCGCAGCAACAACACCCATGAAAGTTTTGGATCAAAATGTCAAATTGAGGTTACCCGTCCCACAAACTCCCACGCTGATTAATTTCCTATCAGTCTGATTTTCCTCACAAGAAAGGAGTGTGCTCATCACATTTTCCTCTCAACAGAGGACGATTTTAGATAGGTCGTCCTCTAAAGTTTCGACTTATGAAGAATGGACAGATTGCGATTGCTTGCACTGCGCTATCTTTTCAATACCCTCTGTCACTCCGAACACTGAAGCTCCCGTCACGCCCGGTGTTCCTGGTATAAAGATCGCAATGCCGCTGATGTCGGAGGAATCACCAATTCTCGCTTTCTTTCACTTTGTGAGGAAGAACAGAACTAAAGAATAAGCACGGTATTAGGTATTCCTAAAAAAAATTGAAAATTCTGAAGTTTATATTTCATGAATTTACCTTCGCTCGATATTTTATAAAAATTCGTCTGAACGTCTGACTCATATCGAGATACACCATCAACTCCCGTCCAGCGGTTCCGCTGTCAATCAATCAGCCGGTCCCGCTAATTTTTGTTCTCGGTTCGTGGCTTTGAACTCAAAAGTCCATGCCGGGCTCAGCGTCACCAGAAACGTACATTGTTGTGTTGAAGTGTGCGGCAGGTCATCCCCCCTCAGGCATGATCAATTGCGTGCCTGCAACCAATAATGTGCAAATTGGGGAAGTTTATGAGAGTCAACGAATGAGTAGCTAGGTTGTTTCCGGGCTGCATCATTGGAAATTTATGGGAAAATTAAGTTTTAAAAAAAATAAGAAAAAATAATTAGTTGAAGTATTAAGAATTGTATTTAAATGAAGGACAGGATGGGAATTGTGAAATAAAGAGGGATAATTAGGAAAACTAGGATAATTAGGAGAACTAAAGAAAAATGTGAGGATATAGGCACTATTACACATTATTGAATTGATGAAAATTGGTCAAATTGACCCAGGAAAATTCGAATGGAATACCACTTGTGTCACTAAGTCGCATACACTACAATTGTTGCAAGCAATGTACTGATGCCTGATGTTCTTTAAGGTTTTGCGTAAAACAAAACCTTATTAAAATCGTATTTGTGGTTTTTCTGTCTCTCTGTCAGTCCGTCTGTCTGTCCGTCACATCTATTATCTCAGAAACGATTAATCCTATTGATACAAGATTCTGTAGAAAGGTAGGATCTGCAAATCCCATTGCGTGCAGTGAGTAACAGTTTCGCGTTGGGTTTAAGGGGGGGAGGTCCCATACAGGCCAAAGCGTGGTGCATATTTTGTGTGGGATATCAAATGAAAGGTCTCGATTAGTACTTTCCGAAACCGATATTAGTTTAGACATGGCTTACAAAGGGGAGGAGTTCCGCGGTTCCGAGGGGGATTAGGTTAGGTACTTCAAGCTAGGACCTAGGTACAAATGGCCCTCAAATACCCTTATATAAGCGATACACAAAACCTTTCACACCTGAGGGGTTTAGCTTCCAGTTTCTGTGGACTCCGCCCGACTAGTAGTACCAATTTTTGCTGGTGCTGCCCATTGACAGCAACTCCGCTATTCAAAATATTTTGAGGCTTTCTTTCTCTTCTGCTTTTCATCCTGAAATTAATAAATTTCAGGGAGGAGCACGGTATTTTGTGGCATAATTTCTGACGCAGCATCTTAAAATTTCGTCTCCTTTTTATTGAACATATTCAAGGAAAAATTCAAATATTAGATAAGTTGATTACGGTGAGAAGAAAATCATTCTAAACTTGTAAAAATACAATGACAACAAGAGTCATCAGCGAATAAATTTTAAATGGATTAAACGCTGGCAAAGTAGAGGAAAATCATTGCGCAAGCAACAATTGTGCAATATCTTTGCTACTCTACTTATTCCACTGGAGTGATGATAAAACAGTCGTACCCAGATACGATAATACGAAAAGTACTGACCTTTTCTCTATGCCTCTCTCATACTAGTGAGAAGCAGCCCCAACTGAACACGGGAAATTTCCATGTGATTCCATACTCACGTGTACCCTCTTATCTACCTTTTACGGTATACGATACAGAGAGCGTTGTTTTCCCATGTAATCGACACCATCACGATTCAGCAATGTCTCCATTCCGTCAACCTGAAATATGTATTCTATGAAAAGATACTTTACATGAAACACTGCCATATTTCCATTGTGCATTTCCGATAAATCAATAGAATTTGTTTCCGCTTCCCGATCCCCAGCTCCGTAAATTGTTTGTTATATGACAATAGCATGGATTCCCCACTGTCGTTCGTAATTGACAATTATTTAATCGGTTGCTCACCACCTTAGGGACCGTTGTAAAGGTCACACGCAAAGAAAATTTTTCCATTAAAAAGGAAAACTATTTACAATGTTTTATCTTTTGAATAAAAGATTCGTGTCAAAAGCAGCATTTGTAACAAAATCACGCGATTGGTATCTCAACAGGAGATGAGAGGTATCGACACGAAATTATCGATTAGAGAAATTGCTATTCAGCCTCGTGGTTGATCCAATGGTGACCTTCTACCAAATTGAATGGCAAGGTCTGCATGGTGATGAAACGGGCGAGAATTGAAAGCAGTTTAGATACAATTAGCGAATAATTGAAGCAATTGTGGTGTTCAGTATGCTGTTCCCGACCGGGTTGAACTTACACATTGCATTCTACGACTTTATTACATTATTGCTATCATTTTAGGTGAACTTCACTGCAAAGATTGCAACAGGAATATTGAACGCTACAGATATTAACTGGGACCAGAAAGGGGCGAGCATTGTTTCTTGCAGCAGGACTCAGGAAGCTACTAGGAACCGGAATGATATCTTATTTACCAGACGTGATAGATAGCATGTTGTTTATCAAAATTCATTTCATCATTCCCTCATGACCCATTCAACTCACTATCAAACCGGCTCCAAGGTCCATAAACTTCTTCAGAAGTTGCTAATCGGAGCAGTCATAGCAATCTCAATTGTCTGCGCCACAAGTCAAACAGATAACAGACGAAACCTTTTTATTCCCATATCTCCATGGAAACTGTGAAATGGTTTGATAGTGCTAATTTGATACTCACCAAAGGCTATTAACCGACGAAACAACTTTTTTCCTGCATCTTACGCACAATGGCGGCTCAGTTTTCAACCAGATTGAAGCTACTTGGGTTGTGTTATCATGTGACCTTGTCACACATTCATTCCTTGTGCGTATAATTCGCTGAAATTGATATTTAATCTATATCTCGCTATGAATGATTAGGTTAGGTAAATGCTCACGAATAGTAGATAAATGGGGCTTGTGGTTTTTCTGCATCAAAAAACGTCAATTGTGCATTTTATCGCGATGCGGTTGAAATATTTTAGATTATGGAATGAAATCAGATATGGCCCGTGAGGAAAATTGTGCAATTTCTATAATAAAAGTAAAAAAAATCTAGTTCAACCATTAGGCATGCTTTAATCGTTGAGTTCAGGGGAAATTGGCAGATTCATCTCTTTTTCCGGCTGTACGTCGATAAATGCAAACGTCAGAGCTATGCAAACGAAGATTTCACTGAATAAAATCAATAAAGCTCCGGTTTTTGTGCGATGAATACTCAACAGAATACGCTAGAAGACGCAGCTGTTGTAATGAATCTCCGGGAAATAGGAGGATCAGATGACCCTCTTGAGTGGCCGAAGACGACCTAGAGGGAGGAGCTATCCCAGAAACCTACAAAGTTGGCGAAATTGACCGTGAAGGTCCGCCCGCAACCGAAACAACGGCTGAAGCTCCACCAAAGTGCTTGGTTGACACGTTCTTGCACGCCTCTGTGCTAGCCAGATTCGGAATGTGGGGGAGGGAGGGGGGCGCTCCTTTGAGCGCTTTGATTCCTCCCGGAGCCCATATAGTGGAAGCGTCCTGATTTTTTTCAGATTTTTCGGTCGGGTAGTTTCTGAGAATGGGTGCGTTAAAGAAATGATCAATTTCGACCTCCCGCACTCCTCAGCTTCCTGACAAATGGTAAAAGTACGACCGGCTTCGGAAAGTACTAATCGAGATCTTTCATTTGATGCCCCACATGACTATATTTGGTGAAAGAAAATAAATCCCCCTTTTGCATGTATGGGGACCTCCCCTTAAATTCGCCGTAACAGGATGTAACTCACTGTATGTGTGATCGTTCACAGTTCCCACCTTTCCATTAAATTTGGTGTCAATCGCTACAACAGTCTCAGAGAAAAATGCGTGTGACAGACTGACAGACAGACAGTAAACCGATTTTAATAAGGCTTTGTTTTACATAAGACCTTAAAAAATGGTCCAATCGCGCGCGTGGAGTCGTAAGTCTCTGGACCCGAGTGCCCCGACCGATTGGGAAGATCCACGATGGATCACAGTCCTGATCATTGCTTCTTCTGCCTCAGATAGTTATTGAGGCGTGGCCCCTGAGGTTCCTTCCTATCCTTGTCATCCGTAGGAGCTCGAAACTAAAACTTCACCACAAAATCACTACACGTTTGTTCCCGCAAAAAAACTGATTAAATTCACATTAGCGGTAGCAAAGCAAGCTCCTCTTTAACAAACGTTTTGCCATTCGTTAATTACGTCCTCTTGGCAGACTATGTTTTCTGCGGCTCTTTATGCTGCCGCCTCACGCCCATGAACAAATTTACCAAAACTTAATTAACGTCGTTACATCATCAAAACTATGCACCGCTATCTCATCAAACTAATTCCCTGACCGCAGTATCCATCCCTTTTCTCGCCAACTTCCTTTTCGAATCTCAGCGTTTTTCAATTCTTGTCTTATAAAAAAATCCACTGGGATCCTATTACGAGGATGGAATGCATTCCCCAAGCCAGTATATTACTTATTAGAATTTTGAAAAGAAATTTACCTCGGGAGACCAATAAGTCACTTCCAATTCCACTCTACGCGGCTCCAGCACAAACAATGAAATTTTTAAATCTCACTGGCCGTTGATCAGCTGTCCACCCACGAACCGGTCCCCATGCTCCGAGAATTCATGTTGCAGTAACAAGCGTGTGTATCTACAGATGCGTCAAATCATTCCCTTCTGTCAAGATCAATTCGCCCGAATGCATTCAATAATGTGGAATCTGCGGCGGAAATTAGGAGGAATGCTGGCTCTTCGAGTTAACTAGGATCATCATGGTGTAAGCGTTTCAGAAATTCATCCAGTCTGTGCTACGAAATTTATGTTCTGGTGGCATCTTTCTCTGAGCTTCAACATTAAGAGCATCTCAACGTCTCTTTCAGGCCGGTCGAATTCTCAGCGTTGAGAAACGAAAATTTTTTCAATCGCTGCTGAGATTTCTCTGAAGGCATTCAACTGGACTCAGTCGAAACGCAAGCGATTCCGAGCTTCCCGTTTACGAAAAGAGTTGACGATCTGGGAAATCTCTGGGTATGTTAAACATCTACCGTTGATTCTTCCCAAGGCAGTCCACCACTAACCGATCCTTAACGCTAACCTATTTTCGATTCATTCTGTGGTCCCCAGAGACTGTCGGGGCGTTTGAGACCAACAACCAACAGCCCGTGGATGGTACTCTTCTGATATTACCTCAGCAAAAAACACTCCAAGCTTTATTCGTCGACGCCTCAAACATTGCCGTAGGGGCTGCCTTTCGCCAAAAGGTGAATCAAGTTTGGCACCCGTTGAAATTCTTATCCAAGACGCTATATTCCATACCGTTCAGGCACTAAACAACGAATCAATTAGTGATCGCAAGATATTTTTGTCGGTACAGGAACAAGGACATTTATTCTTGGGTCATACAATGTGTCGTATTTGGCAACCGAATTTGCTTCTGCTATTAGCCAAATTCAGTCTCGGCCACCAGACGATACACCCATACATCAAAATGTGGTTTTTATTATGGATGTAAACATCCAATGAATCCGTTTTGGTGAAAGTCCCCAAGGCTTACCTATCGCAGTCCTACAGCACCAGAGCAATCTGCAGGATTTCTGATATTGTTCCTGGTTATGGTGCTTCCACGTTAACTTGGAGCTGAAATGTACCCTTCTTTATGGATTTCTGTGTTCCTCCCGCTCTGCCTCAATTCCAACAATGGGTTTGATGCGTTTCCCAGAGGTCGTAACTCGGGCGCTCAGTTTTATTTTACGTCGTTCAATCTGTCTTCCGTGAATTCCGAAATGGAGTGGCCGGAGGTGGGTCTATGCCTATTACGAAATCAATGCGCCTGTGGTCCGAGAGTGTGATATCGTTTGATACTCTCCACTTTCCGACCAGAACCGTAATGTCAGGGAATGTCATCGTGATGTCGATGACCTATCGCCTGGTCACGTTGATTACCCAAATTGAGGATCTCCAGATCGCTTCCTACTAGACACCCTAATAGTCTCGATTCTCTGGCACTGATGTTGGAACTTCCCCAGTATATGTGGTGGGCATTGACACCACATCCTTCTATTATCCCCATGCCTTTGCTTTTGGCACATTGGATAGCTCTGATGAATGTTCCTCTGGGAACTTCGTCTACGTCATAAGGGAAATAAGCAGAGCACCATAGAATCTCTTTATCTCCCAGTTGGCTTTTTATGTTTAGTTTGACCGTTGTGATGTCGTCACCACATAGGTCGTTAACCAAATTATCCTGGAAGTCTTTTGAGACCCGCATGTAGGAGCGCGATCGATCACTTTCATAGACATACAACAGGTCAGCATTGTGGAAGTTTAGGCCCCTGGCCAACAACCTATGGCTTTTGTATGAGGTATATAAATATCTTAAACCTTTTGATCCGGCTTTTGGGAAATATGGCACCTCATCTGTGGTTGAGATGAAGATACGGAGGGCTGCGCTTTCCCCTTCAATGATTTTAGGAGCCGACACGATACAGACAGTCACTAGTCCGTAGTAGAGTCCACCACAGCTCGTTTGTTCTCGAACTTTCTTAATGTCTGATTTGGAAACACGGATAGTAAGGAAAGTTCCTGGCCTATCGCCTCTCTTTCCTGTTTTGCTGCCGCAGCATCCAGGTGGCGGTATTGGGATTATTCTGGACTCCAAGTTGTTCCAAATTCTCAGCACCATTCCACTCTTTTTCCGGAAGCCAAAGGAAGTACTTTCTGAACGATCACAGCTGAAAGACCCTTTTCAAGGTTAGTGGTGCACCCTTCCACACATTGTTGAGCGATGAGCAGTACTGCCTGAGCCACTCATTCGTGCTTTCGCCGGCAAAGTTTAGCCGTAACATTTTACGATATACGCCTACCGACTCAAAGCAAAGCTTAATGCCTTGCGAGTTTCCGCAGGTGCCCGGTTTCTTCTTTCCCCTCAACTTTGGCACATCCCGTGGGTTCTGATTTGCCAATGGCCGATTGGATCCCGGGGCTAGGAGTGCTGGCAGAAGGGGCCTGCTTCAGTTTGGCCGTAAGAACTTGGTTCCAATCAGATTGGTTCCCACTTGAGTAAATAGAGAATTTGAGTCTAGACTCAGGCTCTCCATCAATGAGGTTATCGTTGCCTCTTCATTCGGGGTTAAATCGTCACGATCGAGATTTATTTTTGCTTTTTTTAAGAGTTTTTTGTTTTTTTGTTTCTCATAATTGGCTGGCATGGCCTCGGTTTTATCGGCGAAAATAAGTCGACCTCGACAGAGCCCCTTTTTTCCAAGACAAACCTATTTGAAACTGGGGGTTGCCTGGTACCTAGAGTGACCATTCATCCCTCGGCACGGTAGTCACACCTTGGTTTGGGGTTTTGATTATCGCTTGGCTTCAGATGTCACCTCTTGTTTCCTAGAGGATCTTCTTTACTGAGATCACTCAACAAGACAAGGTAGGTAATCGTCGAGGGGGGGGGGGGGGATAGTGACGGTGAATGTAAGCCATAGTTCTAAGAATCGAATGTTTGAGGTAATGGAGGCTATTGAATTTTTCTTGTGGCCCATTTTTGATTCGTAATTTTGGTGTTGAACGTTCGGATTGTCTTGAGTATATGAAGGGAGAGGTATCCTAGCTGATAGGAAATTTGCTATATTTTTTTGTTAAGATTTGAGTGTTGAACCTCACCGGGTCGGCTATTATCAAACTTTCCGCTTCTTCAATATAGATTGCAGATCCAGCATTTTTGGCTTCCTCTTCCGCAGATGTTAACAGTAAATTTTCCATTGAAATAAAGGTGATCTTTTACGGATCCTTCAATCAAACTTTCTAGGTTAGGTCTCTTTCCTTTTCGAGTTTTTGGATATGTTTTCTTTGGAAGCTATATATTTTCTGAGGGACGGTTATAGTTTTCATCCTATTTTCATGGCGTTTTTCTTCTTTTTTTGTTTTTGAGCCGTTCAGAAGCCAGCTCGGTTTCGTCTTGATCGGTTACGCCATTTTGTTCGGTCATGTCCCTGATCTGAATAAGAGTCGAAGGGCTCTCAAATCGTTTTCTAACGTATCAAGGCAACGTTATTTTGACCGGTTTTTTGTTGTTTTCCCACCGACTTGGGTGGTTAGACCAAATTTAATAAGTGAGTTTGCATCAGCGCGAATTATATGTCCTTAACTTCAAAGACGCCTCTCTCACAGTTTCTCTACAATCGATGCAGCCCCATATCGATCGCGAATGTCCTCATTTCTGATGTGGCTTTGGTCATTGGTCTAATGCAATATTTTTGTCCCCATTACCGCGAGGCGCCGTTCATTGCCTTTTATAGCCAACCAATATTCAAAATCAGAAAGGCTAGGCTGATAGAGTGAACGGTAGTCTAGGAGCCTTCCGACTTTTTAAGGAAGGATGGGCTCTTATGTTCCTTGGACAGAATCTTACTGAGCCTCGCGGATTCACTAGTGCTTTCGATGTTCTGACAATAGTCCAGCCAAGACCGCCTCTTGGCGGTCCTGATGGCGTACTTCTTCAGGCAGTCCTTGTAAGGCTGCCAGCATTTTGCCTGCAGCAGATATTGAAGATTTCTCTGGTCAGCTTCCTGAGACTAGAGAGATCTTCATTCCACCACGGTGGCAGGGGTTTTTTGCTGTATTTAGTAGCCCCGACCTTGGACTCCAGTTCGTCTGTCGTGCCAATCCTACCAATTTGCGCACCGGAGAGTTTGTTCTTAATTACCTGACCAAACTTTATCCAGTCGATCCTGCTGGGGTCTCTAAAGGGCTTGCAGACCTCTGCGAAGAGATCTAGACTGAAGAATATCCAACTGTGGTCAGAGAAGGATCTCTGGTCAGACACCCTCCAGTCCTCCACCATAAGAATCCCATTGTTGGTTATTAGGGTGATATCAAGGACCTCCTACCAACCGTCACAGTTCTCCGAGCAGGGGAAATGAAAGGTTGGTGTACTGCCCTGTTATACACCGATAGATTTGAAGTAATAAAATCAAAGAATGACTCACCTCTTTCGTTGATTTCGGAGCTGCCCCAAAGCGTATGCCTTGCATTCGCGTCGCAGCCTATCAGCAGGTTGGCTTTCTTTGTTGTTATGGTGTTCGTCAGATGTTGTAGTTCTTCTGGCGGAGCTAATCGGTCATGAGCCATGTAAACCGAGGAAATATACACGTTCTCTGCTCCCGCCTGCTCCAACTTGACCACAACTAGGTCACTGGAACTCAGGTCTGGGCACAGGAACGCGTGCAGACTCTTCCTCTAGGTCTATCCTGATCAGCGTCTCCTGTGCTGTGGAATAAATTAAAATATTTGCTTTTTAGCCCTTTGATGGTTCGGTCGCTTCCGACCCAGGGCTCCTGTATTAATGCGATGTCGATGTCTTCCTCTAAGAGAAAGACGAGCAGATTAGCCCAGGCGCATTTCGAGTGCTGCAGATTTATCCGTGTTACCCTCAGCATGATCTGCTTGCGTGGGGGGTTCGTCAGCCCCCGTCGGACCGTCGATTGTCATCTCCTCCAACAGCTCGTTGGCGGCGTCGATTGGGTCTAGGTCGTGGCCCGGTTTTGCAGAGCGGAACACTTTTACCTTGGCATGCTGACCACATTGCCTCCTACAGTATACTGTAGTGTACCGTTACGGGTTTGAATGAAGTGCTCTAACACACTTCAAGGCCCTGATCCAATATGGATTGTTGCGCCAACGATTATTATTATTATATTCCTGACTCCGAACCACACTTTACAATCGGCCTTTTTCGGTGCCTCCAGGCACTCCTCGTTTATGGGGAATAGTACAGGTTGGCTGTTTGTCTGAGCTTCCTCCTCCTTGATAACAACCCAGTCGTTCATGGGAATCCCGGGGTTGTGAAGGCGCAGGAAATGGGCGAGCTTGTGCTTCCCCATGCGGATCTTCGGCAACCAGATGCGATTGACCAGTCTCCTGGGAATCTCATCGTAAAGGATGATCTTGAGCTTAACGCCCTCCCAGGCGTCGCTGATCTTAGCGACCCACGAACCGAGAAAGTCCTTAGAGAACTGGTCCATGCAAGCTATTACGTGGAACCCACGGACCACCTGAGATGGATCAAAGTGGGGGGTGAGTCTCGGGTGTTTGCCTCCGGTGTCCAGGAGATGCACATAGACCATGTCCGACAGCCTAGCCTCAACACTGGTCCATACCTCCAGCGTTAGTTTGCCGCTAGCTGAATTGCTATCCGCCAACGCGTCGCTGAAGGGCTTCGCAGTACGTTGCCCGCCGGCTGCCGGTTGCTGTACAATTTGCTTCGGATGTTGCTTAGCGTCTGCGCTCTTGCCCACCCTGCTCCGCTTCTTATCTTACTCGATCTCGTCTTGAGATCGATTGCGTTTTAGAGCGATGGGCTCCGCCTTCTGCTCGTCAGCCAGGCGTTTGCTATTGTATTCATCAACAATCGCCTGGTATTTAGGGAGGTCTTTTTCATCCCGCTCGTCGACAGTACCGGCCTCCTTATTCTTAGCAATTTTGCTGAGAATATGCATGGCCTTCTGGTACTGGCTCTTGAGCAGGACACCTGTGGACCTTCGCTTCTTAGCCGGTTTCCGGCGACCGACATTCTTGTCGGTTTTCGCTTTCGAGGGATCCCCCGACGCTGAGTGAACGGTACTACGGTAGATTTTCGACTTGAGTCTTTCATTGATGCGTCGATTATCACCATTCCGCTGATACGTGAAACAATTTCGTAACGCAGTTCACCATTGTTTGGATAACCGTTGTCTCCAATATATGAAAAGATCCGTTTGCTTCGTTGACCATACACTTTATTGCAAAATTCTCCGTGAAACTATCACAGATATCTCTAAGATTACCAAAATGTTAAATTCACTACAATTCGTTAAATTTGTTGCAATTTGTTCATTTTTTTGGACCTTTTGAAAGAATGGCTTTTCGCTGGCCGGTGGACAAAATTAGAGTGTCTTTGTGGCAAGATGTCATTTTTGACATTTGTCACCTCAATCTCCTGTCAAGGCTATCAGCTGTTTCCACGGTCATTTAATGCGGCGGCAGAGGTGAATTCACGATAGCGTTCAGGTTCGCGCCTCCGATGTTTCGCCACAATTGGCCGAGATATTTCAGGCCATTTTTCTAAAATCGAGTTAACGCTTTCTACGCTTGATAAACCCCGGTCTACACGGGATCAATTTTGGTCTCGTCGGTTTCGTTTTACTTCATAGTTGGAAATACATTTCGGTACAAAAATTCAACTGTAAGGGTTCTTTCAGGATGGTTAAAGAAACCAAGGTGGTCCAACTGGTAAGGACCTTGATCCATGATTGCTGAGGATGTTTGACACGGGTTGTTGCGGTCTCTGGTTCAAGAATGAACCCAATTCAATGGGATATCTGACAAATCCTGACGCTGATTTTGGCTATTTGTCTTTCTGATCCTTTGCCGATCAGCATCTCATTTGATGTTGGGAATGGTAGGACTGCAGGATGGAACTTTGGTCGCTTGTAGTTTATCTCGTCCCCGTGATATTAGTTGAGTGTGTGAGGGTAAGTCAAGTGATTTGGTTGGATCATTGTGAGCTCGACCTTGCTTGTAAAGGAAAATCCTGGAGATAAAGAAATGTCAAGTTAGCGTCATTTATTATAGAAAAGGTGCCACTGGTTCCCCGGTCATTCGTCGTAATATTAATGGATTTCCGACATGGAATATCCAAATTATTGCATTTCATTGATGGATTCTACAAATCAATTGAAGAGAGCTTTGCGTGAATCGCAAAAATATGACCTGTTAATGATCAATGGTGGATAGGCCCGGGTCCAATAATTATGGCATTACAAAGTTCATGTTCTAACCACATTAAATAGTCGATACTGTCAATTCAAGACATTCCAATGAGTTTTTTTTTACGGATGTAACGACATTCCTGCGTGTTGTAATCTTCCTCGTTTTTGCTTCTATCAACGAATTGTATATTATGATTCGCGTTTTTTGTTATTCTTTATCGCGTAATATTGCCTTATTAGGGGAGCGAACAGCAAAAAATTGAAGAAATCGAATCGCTGGCACTTCTTTTAATAACAAACGAGAATTAAGGCACAAATTTGCGCATTTATTTTGCTGAACTGCACACTTCTGGGGCTATAGGTTGTATGCTCGTTTATATTAAGTATTGTTGGCATACCCCAGAATGGCACACTGTGTTTTTTAAACATATACCTCGCACCTATGTATATCCGGAGCTGAGAAACATACTAAGAACAACAAGTTACGAGAGAAGCCTTTGAAAAAATGAAAGAGTTGACGGGGATGGAGTACTCTACCTATGGCCATCCAGGTAAGGGGTGAGCAGGAAGTTACGTGAATGGTGGAACAAAAAAAAAACATGGAAGAAAACATTTGCAAAACCAAAAGAAAATATTGAATAAGAGCATTTGAGCGTTGCCTGTCCAATAGTGGCGTGCAAAGTTACACATTTCTTACCTCTAGGGTCAGTATTGTCTGGTAATCGGTACCATTAAAACGAGCAGATGATGGACATCATCAAAGGAAACGTGAAGAGTCAGAAATTGACTGCAGCCCCGAAGGACCAAGTCTATCATCGATAGAAGGACAACAACAGGAGACAAGTGTGATAAGTGCGGGAGTTGTTTCCTCATCGTTCCTAGTTTCGAATCCTTGAACTTGACTCGATAATATGTAGTTGGTGCGGTCACGAGAATATTGAGTTTGTGCAAGTTTATATTTTTGTTTTTGTAAAATCAAGTTTGCGCTGAGTTCGTCCTGGGAGACATCTAAGTGCTACCTTGAATTTGTGTAATATTATTTGCCTATACCACTTTGTATCATCTAAAAGGAGCCGGAGCCATGAAGTATCAATTGTCCTACGATAGTGGTAAGTTGGTCCTTGGCCAGGATGCGATATTTCCCCTTGCTAAGTGTGTTATGCTCACCAGGGCATATATTTGACCGACATCTGCTTATTGCATTGAGCAGGAAGCGTGTTTAAATTGCGTTTTAGTGGCAACTCTTGATTCGAAAGGGAAGCTTTTAGAATGATGAGGGGATGGGGTTGGACATAGAGGAGGTGAACAAGGGTTTCTGGTTTTAGTTTGTGGGGATGACATCATCAGCTTCTGTTCAAAATTGAGGAGGCTAATGGAATTGGAATTGGAGAAGAATGTTTCGGCCTGTATCTGTCCCTAGGATATTCTGTCTACCCTTCAAATGTCCCACTGGACGAACAGAATATATCCGCATGTTCAGTAGATTTATCGGAATCGTGACAAATGACCGATATGCATCATTTATACTGCTCATAACGTCAGTCGTACTTTTCTCGTGTTTCATTCGTTATCAAACTTCTCAATCATTCCACGAAGATAATACTGAGTAGGTTTGCTGACCACGTGATATGCAACAAAAAACGTTCCAGCAAAACGCTCTCTTCAAAATATTCCATTTGCTTTGCACGTATTTTATTTTAATAGCTAATAAACGTATAATTTACCATGTCTACATCATTTTCACGTATTAATGATTATGCGAATTTACGATGGATTTCGATTTATGACCAATAAATTTACGTTGCTTAAAATGTTTCTTTCAATAAAACTGTAGCTGATGGTGAATGGCAAGGATGAATGACCATTGATTGAAATGAATTGATGATTGATGACTTAACTCCTGTTGTCGGTAATTTCAAAGATTTCCATGAAATATGCAGTTTAAATTTCAAAGCACATCATCCATATGATGCATGTCTGGACTGTATACCTCTGACTCAATAATTGAGTATATCATGGTCAACACTTGATTTAGGTTCCTCCTCTATTCCTCCTCTATTGCAAATCTTGAGCAGTAAAACATCACATGCTCTAGGTCCTCCGGTGTTCCATCGCATCAAGGACAATTTGGAGAATTATCCAACCCAAACCGGTGCAGTTATCGCCTGTAACAACCACCCTGAGAAGCTGGTAGTTGGTCTCCCCATGTTTCCGCTCAAGCTACATCCTAATGTTGGGAATGACCCTGTCCGTCCACCTACCCTTCCGACAAACCCGACAATCGTAGTCCCCTCTGACACGGGAAGAGCAAGCACCCCATTATGCATGATATTCCACAACAGAGGACCAAGTACCGACCTTCGTGGCACCCCGGCTGTGACAATGTATTCTTTGGGGCCCTCATCCTGTACCAGAAAGTCCTCTTTGAGAGGTAGTTTTCCACCAAATTCGCTAAATATCCGGGGACACCTATGTCGGCAAACGTTCCTTTAATTCTGTATCAGTTGGCCGAGTTGAATGCGTTTTTGACATCCAGCGCTAACACGTCACAAATGCCACTAGAAATCAGTGCGTCTTTTGCCGGGTTTACTACAATACTAATTGCATCCACCGTAGAGCGGGGCACGTTGGAAACCATAACTGGCGTTCCGACAAACCATTGTTGGAATCGACTATGGGTGAGTCTGTTGTAGATGATTCTCTCCATCATCTTCCCCTTTGTATCTACCAGGCAGATAAGACGATACCGCGCTGGGTTTCCAGGTAGATTGCCAGGTTTCGGAAGCAACACCAATTTTTGCTTTTTCCACTCGACAGGGAATACTCCTTCTTTTAGGCACACCTCGAAGGTGTTGGCGAAAAGGTCGGGCCTAGTCTTCATTCCAGTTTGAAAGCTCGGTTGGGGATACCATCCAAACCTTGGACCTTGTCACCGATCCTACCACATATTTGCCGCAGCTGCTGCACACTTACTGGAGGTATTATGCCCTCATTTAGCTGAACAACCATTTGCCTTCCTCTATTTTGGTGGTGAGGGAACAGAATGGTAACAATTTGTTTCAGGAGGCGTGGACAAGTCGTCTGGGGTGATCTCCGCAGCACCAAGGGTTTATGTCGGCATGGTCACACAGCTGTTTGAAGCAATACTTTTTGCTCCTCCGAATGGCTTCCTTTAGATGACCACGCAATTGCCTGTCTGCTTCCTCTCGACCAAGGACGCCACCGGGCTTTTCCATGAGCCTCTGGCAAAGCCTCCTTACCCGGAAACACGTGGCTCGCAAGCCTGCGATTTCGCTGTTCTACCAGCAGTTGGGTTGCATACTAGGGAGCAATCACCTTCTGGGCGTCGCATGCCTCCGTCATCCATTGGGTGCTTTGGGTAGCTTTTTCTTTAGCCATACCATTCAGAGATATGTCGAATTCGAGCGCAGCGGACTTTCGCTGTCCAGCGAGAAATCTTTTTGAGTTCGATCCGCCCTTGATTTCCATGCAGATTGCCCGGTGGACGCTGTAAGTATAGTCTTCACTGACATGCCAAGCGACTCTACCAGCTAAAAGGGCATTCACGTATGTCAGGTCCACTATAGATCCCAGGCCCCTTCCCCGGAAAGTGTACGAGGCGCCAACATTTACCATTACCACGTCTAGCTCCGCAAAAGCTTCCAGGAGAACACATCCCCCACATTCGTTGTCCGGCTGCCCCATTCAAGAGCCCACGCAATAAAATCGCCTGCTATTATGGTAGGCCAACGTTCTCTTGTATCCAAAAGCAGAGTGGCAAACATCTGCTCATACTCGGCAAGTGTAGCGCTGGGTAGATAACAGCAGCTGCAGATGTGGACTCTAATGAAGCCCTCCTCCGGGTGCTCCATTGTTTCCTCGAAGGTTTGTTCTCCGCAAGCCCATAGCGCTGCTTGGTCCGTTTGGTTTTGACCGAAACGCTACCACCGTGGTTGCGATATGGCTCACTAATTATAGCCACATCGTCGTTTTTATCGCAGATGGTTGGCGAGAGTAGATCCTGCGTCGCTTCGCAGTGGTTGAGGTTGATTTGTATCAACCTCATCTGTGGTTTGTGTTAAGGGCTCTTCTGTATTCCGGGCACTTTTTGCTGTCTAAAATGTGCGGATGATCCACACCCTCCTTCTCTTTACACAGTAGGCAATTTGGGTCAACTCCACAGTCCTTGCTAATATGGCCTTCCACTCCTGCATTGCTTCGACCTGTTATTTGGACTAGTGTATGCCTTCGCAATGTGAACGAACCCTAGCATCGCTTCAACGTTACTTACTCCCTAAGACGATACATAGCCCAGCCTATTCTGACTCTTCCTCCTGCTAATATTTTGAGTGCTGTCTCTATCGGTAGGCTGGTGATAGCGGTTTGTGTTCCCCCGTAGGCTGACTCTTGTAGTCCGACAAGATCGAATTGTTTCCCCAAAGCTTCGCGAACCTCCTCCTTCATGGTGATTTCGTCTATATCTTTGCAGATTATATTGATCTTCGGTCTGCTACTCCTCATGTCGGCTTTCTGACCTAACTTTTCGATTTGCCTCAAGAATTTGTCCACAATTACGTCCTTGGATTTCTTGACCTCCAGCCTAAGATCTCTCTTCTGGGATCGCCTAATGCGGCTGACATTGTCCCCGAAGTTCGTGAGTTCAGGATCTGCCTTCACCCTCTTGAGAATGTCAGCATATGACCCTTCATCTCGTTTGGAAATGATAATCACCACCGGTCTCATCTTTCTCCGATCCTTTTTTTTCCGTGGTTTCACTTTCTTTCAGGTTTCCGCATCCGCCTTTGAGGTCCGGTCCCTTTTCTCGCGGTCGCCGCTGCAACAGTTTCGCTGACAGCTTCAGTCGTAGCCCTCATGTGCTCCGCCTTTTTTGGAGTTGAATCCTTTTTTCCTTTTCGGGCTTTATTGGCCTGTTGAGTCGTTCAGCTTTTCGCACAGCCTCTTCCGCGGTTTCTCCCCTTTTGTATTTTAAACAGGCGTTACTTGAGTCGGCTGGTTCACTTTTTTATTCCACGGCTTTTCCCCTCTTTCGTCCTGGGCCTTCCCGTTCGCCAAACGGATGCCTCCTATCATGGCCCTTATATTCTGGTGAATGTTCCTGATTTCCTTCATGAATTCACACAGCTCCATGATTTTTTTACTCAGGCCAGCAAAGGCAGCTCTAGACTGGTCGTTGCGTAAAACATCGCTCGCGTGATTCGGCGCTACACACTTCCCACTTCGGGAGTGATCGCGGGAGCTTGAGTCCGGGTGGGGGTTCTGCGAACAATCGAGCTTCTTCCGAACGTGTTTGTCGATGGAGTCAGTTCTAGTCCCTCTCGTACACTTGTCAAATTAGATGCCACAGTGACCAAGGTTCAACTACTGAGGCAGGTCGTTGGACATCGACGGCCGGGAGCCCATTGCCAAAAACTGTCGGTACTGGGTTTCCCAAGCACTGAACCGTAACTTTATTCTCCTTCGGTCACTCCATGTTTGGTTTTATTTCTGAGTATATTTCCCATAGCCATTAAGCGGATGGCGGACTTAGGAATCCCTCGATTCTCAAACAAAATTCAACCTTCTCTTTCCCACATGCCAAGTTTCAGCACAATCCGATCATTTTGATATTAGTAAGTGCGTGTTTCTGTAACATATGTGTCTTCAAAAAAATGAAGAAAAATTTAGAGAGCAAAGTGCTGCGATTAAATTTTGCTGTCAAGCCGAGTTTAATCGTATCAAAACTTACGAAGTGATACGAAAAGTGTATGGCTTTTATTCACCGCACATCGTGCCGAACAAAAGGAACAGCGCATCGTTCACGTCGAAGATCTGCTCCAAATGATCCAAATTTTTTGGATTCGACAATAATAGGTGACAAGAGCTGGTGTTTCACCTTTGATCCGCAAAC
The DNA here is from genome assembly GCF_905115235.1 of Hermetia illucens. NCBI lineage: Eukaryota > Metazoa > Arthropoda > Insecta > Diptera > Stratiomyidae > Hermetia > Hermetia illucens. The sequence goes on from NC_051852.1 coordinate 8,816,621, forward strand.
AAAGCGTCAGAACACAGAATGGTGTGGTCCGAATACGCCACCTTCAAAAAAATTTCGGTTTCAAAAGTCGAAAGTGAAGACAATGCTCATTTTTAAGGTTTTGTGTGAAACAAAACCTTATTAGAATCGATTCGATGTCTGTCTGTCCGTCTGTCTGTCTGTCTGTCTGTCTGTCTGTCTGTCTGTCTGTCTGTCGGTCTGTCCGTCTGTCTGTCTGTCTGTCTGTCTGTCTGTCACAGCCGATTTATTCGGAAAGGGCTGAACCGATTGTCACGAAAATTGGTAGGAGTATGTAATCTGCCGTTCCCTTTACATGCAGCGACTGACGCCATTTTGTGTTAAGTTTAAGGGGGGCTCCCCATACATGTGAAAGGAGGGTGCAAAATTTTTTTTTATAAAATGTGGCCATGTGGGGTATCAAATGAAAGGTCTCAATTAGTACTTTTCGAAACTGGCTCAATATTTGATATGGGGTGAAACATAGGGGAGTGAGGGCTCAAAATATGACCCCCAAAAAGTGTAACAGGTCTCGTTCTCAGAACCTATCCAACCGAAAAATCTGAAAAAAATCTCAATAGTGCATCTCTACGAAATCTAGGCCTCAAAATATATCCGGTGCCGATGTCTGTACAAATAAAGTTAATAATAGTATATTTTACACATTTTAGAAATTTACCCGACACCCCCCTTATGTTCATCCCAGAAGCACAAAATTTGGCATGGGTATAATGAAGAATATAGTGCACAATTTGGTCAAGTTTCAAGAAAATCCAACTATTATTAACAAAGTTATAGGGGGTAAAACTTTACCATGTTTCGTGAATTTCATGCACTCTACACCTAACCTGAATGACGTCATCATTACATAAATTCGTCAATACCACAACGAAATGAGTTCTTAAGAATGGGGTCGCAAAGAATTATTTTGTTTTAGTTTTTTAGTCATTTGCATATATCAATTACTCCAACCAGACATGTTTGTATGTAGGTATATAGTATATGCGTGCTAATGAACTTTGCGGGTAGAGCCTAATTCAGATAGATATAAGAAGTAAATCGGAAATATGGCTACGATCAATTTATATACACATACACGTATGTACAGTATTCGAAAATAGGCAGTTTGTTTGTTTAGGGTGAGCGTAACATCTACGGCTGTAATATGTACGTATGTCTCGTAATTTTGTCGCTGTATACGGGTAGAAAAATGTGCGTTGATAAGATGAACACAAAACCTTTATATTCGAAGCACGAGCTTCCGGTATTCCGACTTGTTTTCGATAGCAAAGGGATTCATCACGAATTTGTTCCGAAGGATCAGGCTGTCAATGTCGAGCTTTACAAACAAGTTTTGGACCGTTTGTGCAGACGGATCACTCGTGTGAGGTCAGAATTATGGAAATACCTTAACTTCCTCTCCACGATATTGACCGGCCGCATACGACCACGGTTGTTCAGCAGTTTCTGGCTAAAAAAGGCGTAACTCAGTTGAGCTATTTCCCCTACTTTCCGCATCTGAACGAGAACAAGGAATTTTCTTTGGTTCTGTTATGTGGTTAGAGAGATGTTTGACCTTAGGCGTGGCATCAAGCAGCTTAGATAGCTGTAGTTTCCGCGGCTGAGCAACGAGAACGATATTTCATTTGTGTTTTCTGGGGCGAATCTGACTGAATAATGCATTCAATAATGTGTAATATTCCCTTTATTCTCACATTTTTTCTACCCCTTTAATTTACCATATTATCCCTCTTTATCTCACAATTCCCATCTCTTTCTTCAATTAAATACAATATTTGGTACTTCAACAAATTAAATTTTCTTATTTTTTTTTAAACAATCCAACAACTGGTCCCTGTCCCTTAAAATTCATAGTTCAATTCAAACTAAACAATCGCTAATTCTATTTTTCCCTAATTTTCCAATGGTGCAAATCAGAATTGACCAGGCGGAACGGTTGATCCTCACAAACTTGCTCATATTGCACATTATCGAATACAGGCAAAAGCGATTTATCGTAGCTGAGGGGGATGACCTAATGCACACTTCAATACAACAGTGTACGTGCTGTTGACGTTGAGCCCGGCATGGACTTTTAAGTTCACGGCCATAGACTGGGAACGAAAATTAGCGGGACCGAGACCGGCTGATCGATTGACAGCGGAATAGCTGAACCGGGAGTTAAGGCTGTGTATTCTGGGAGAAGAGAAGTGTGCGGCCCCGCGCATCGAAAAGGATACGTGAATTTTGTGCGATAGCAAGTGAGGGATCGACGTTCTCAAAGGACCCTCCATATTCCCGAGTCTGGCTAACACAGATGGAGCTTCAAAATTTGCGGGCGGACCTTCATGGTCAATTTCGCCATCTTTTTAGGTTTTTGTGAATAGTTCTCTCATTTTGGTCGTCTCGGGCCACTCAGGATGGTCTTTTGATCCCCGACAATCTCATATTGTCATTACAAAGTACGTCAATTTCTTACAATGCTGTGCGTATGTCCGCGGAAAGTTTGGAGGAGCTGGACTTATAAGAGGGTGGACTTGGGTAAGGCGGGTGGATGTTCCTGACCTCTCAACAATTACCGGCTTTCCTTTGTAAATTATATCTCTTCGTTTCTTGTTTGCAATAGTCAACATGAGTGGGTCTTTTGACCTTCTTCACGATCATTACACACTTCCTAAAAATTTATTTTAGGAATTCTTTGATTATTTGTCAATTCCTTATAACAATCGCATTTATTTGACATGCAGTCATCGTTATCTAAAAGCAAAATAAATAAATTAATGGAAGCCCCACTGTCAAGTTCATGATTGCCATTTGAATGGTGGTCGCTAAAATCTATTCGTTATCTTCAACAGAAATAACTTAGTACGTAAAACAATGTTCTCTCCTCCCCTTGACTTTCGTCTATGTCCCAATGATTGACGAGTGCAATGTCATTGCCATGTTTGTATCTAAATATAATATGCATATCGACCCGCGCTTACTATATCAATCCATTACCAAAATTTCATTTACGAAACAACCATCCACAAGAGGAAGTTTATTGGGAAAGGGTTGAAACGGAGAGGTATCAGCGCGGGGCAACAATTTGTGTATGTTCCTTATTGAATTGACCTTGGTATCACCGCGTACAGGGGTTGTTACTTATAGATTCAATGTTGTATGTTAAATCAATGTAAACTCCGCATTGGTTTCACTATGGGATTGGTGGCTGCATTGCTGTTGGGGACACCACCCTTATCTGTCATCTGATGGAGCAATTTGAAGCTTTCCATGTACGGAGCTCATAAAGGAATGTTGGAGATTCAATTTGATTCGGAATTTAAGGACAATTGCAGTTGGAGTAAGCTCGTATAATCCCTTTTGAATTTGGAAGTATTTACAGATTGTGTAGTTTGACAGAATCGTTTTCAATTATTTGAAACAAAGCTGATGGAATGAAACAATTTTTGAAGGGTTTTGATAGATTTTTTTTCAGTTTTAGATTGAAATTGTCATTCTATCTTTGGTAGCTTCCGTGGAATTGGCGTTCTAAGAATTCCCAATTCGATCCCTATCTTTCCCTTTAATTTTTATCTATTTTCCGAAAACTGTCTATTTTAATCATTATTGGTGTTATCAGTGTCATTCCTCTCATCTGTTCAACTCGGCAGCATCTTCAGCTTTCGCTTTTATTAAATATTTTCAAGGCATCAACCGCATTGTTCCGAAAATAGATACGAAAGCATAATTCTTCCTTGACAATATCAAAAATCTTAGGTGGGCCTGTGTCAGTAGTTAGTTCTCAGCAATCTCGGGACTAATTTTAAATTCAAAAGATACAAGACGACATAAGATTAAATAATACGAACGGTATGTAGCATTATATCTACATTGAATAGATAAATATTCAGATAAAATGAGATGACTGTATCAATGATGATTATGTGACGTATCTGAATTTTTGTCATTTTGGCACGAATTCAAATCAAAACCACGGAACTGAAAACCCACGTGTTTTTAAATATCAGTTTTATTTTGCGACAGCAATTATCTCCGGATTTAATATTTATTTTCATGGCAACAGATGTGTCTGAAACTGAGATATTGTTATCTGTGGGAATTTTCTGTTTAGAGTTAGTTTTCGCATTGAGCCATTTTTTTTTCCAGAGATTGTGATAATTTTGATAATATTTTTACGATTTTTGGGACAATGCGAATCTATTTTGTGGTAAATATTCCAAATCAAGTTGTTATCAACTGGAACTACATATGTATATGTGTACTTGGAACAGGGCTTGGCCTAGATAAATTCTTGCCTGAGGAGGTCGAATTGTATGATGATGGTTGCCAGATGTCATTGGTGATAGGCTCTGGCCCATTTGCTTGTAGCTCTTCTATCTTTTTTAATTAATTATTGGTTTCTTCCGCAAAAAAAATAAACGGATATTTGGAAATAGGTCTCGAAAAAATAGATTGGAAAAGCACAGATGTTCTGCTTTAATTTCATTATCATTACGCTTATTGCCATGCAAGTGATAAGACTTCAGCAGCGGTCAAGCACAAAGATGAGTGCAAACATCCATGGCGAACTAGGATTTGAACTCGTGACGAGATGCAGACGTTCAACCAACTTCACTATCGCACCGTCAGACCCACCGCCTTTGAATATAATGAATAGAAAGATAAGCTGTTTTTGTTACGGATACTACAGAGTGCGGTGGAAATAACTGACGTAAAATATTTTTTTCGCCTCCAATTGTATGCGCGTGGCTTATGAATGAAAATTTTCGACTTCAGATAGTCCCATAAAAAATAGTCGCACAGATCGGCGTCTATGAATCTGTCTCGGGTTAGTTAGCTGCTTTTTTTACAAAATCCTGGAGATAAAAATAAGATTCATTGAACATGGTTACGTTAGGGGTATCACTAATTATATATTTCGAACATGGTTGCAGCAAAAACAAATCGTGCCGCACGATCACCAGCTTTTCAGTCTGGTGTTCTTTTAAATCGTGGTTTTCCCTGATGGTTTTCTTCAAGGCTGGATATGGGGATTGCCGTGAGTAACATGGTTCAGTAGGTTCAGCATTCATATTAGTGGCCTCTACAGCTCCGTAGTTACAAAAAGCACAAAATCAACCCACACGGAGCTCTGCCTGCGATATGGGCGTAACAACAGCGACCATGAAACTGTGGCGCGGCAGGATCCGCAGCATTTGAAATTTATTTCGAATGTTGCGGGTGCAGACGGGTAGATGGCGCGGAACTCTCCACTCTCCACTCATTTTAGATCTCGCCACGGGAGTGGAGGATTAGCGGTGGGAAAGTGCCGTTGGTTGGGACAGAAAAGACCGCATGGAAATAAGCCGCTCGCTTCTGTCTCCAACCGCGGCCTGTCTCCAACGTCCCTACAGAGGAGACTGCAGAGTCGGAGAAGGATACCTTCTACGAGGCAGTAGAAAGCCTGGCCCAGATATGATATTAAAATCATACTTGGGGATTTTAACAGCCAAGTAGGGAAGGAGCCCGTATTCAGGCGATACGTTGGCTCCCATAGCTTACACGAAAAAACAAATGATAACGGACTGCGGGCTATTCAATTAGCAGGGTCACACGAAATGGTTATTGGAAGTACCTGGCTTGCGCGGAAAGCGGTCCACAAACATACGTGGGCCTCTCCAGACGGGACCACTTTCAACCAAATTGACCACGTGTTGATCGAACGCCGCCACCTCTCAGTCTTGATGAATGTCAGAACATATAGGGGGGCCAATATAGACTCGGATCACTATCTCGTTGGCATGGTGCTCCGAGCTCGAATAACAATACCACCTAGAATCCCCTATGACAATCAGGTGAGAGTGAACACTGAAGCCATCCACAACACAACCCTCCGCGACACCTATAAGAGGGAAATGGATGCCGCAATAACCGCAGTCAATAGAGGACCTGGAGATGAAGCATCAACTAATGATCTTCACAACCACCTGAAGAACGTTATCATGGATACGGCCACAAATATACTTGGCCCCAGCCGCAAAAGGAGTCGGAACGGCTGGTTTGACGATGAATGTAAGCTAGCAACGGAACGGAAGAATGCCCCATACCGAGTAATGTTGCATTCTCAAAGAACGCGGGCACGCGCAGAGACTTATCATGAACTCCGTCGAGCGGAGAAGCGACTTCACAGACGGAAAAAGGAAGCCTGGGAGAACCAACAAGTCTGTGAACTAGAAAAGTACAGGGAGCAACCGCACCAGGCGCGGAAGTTTTACCAACAAGTCAGCAGAATGAAGCCTTATACACCTCGATGCTCATCCTGCCGAGACAAAGAGGGAAATCTGATTTCCGACAGAATGGGCATATTAGAGCGATGGGTTGAGTACTTTGATGAGCTACTGAACAACCAGAACATCGGCGAGTTGGAGGTCCCGCCAACTGAAGACGACGGACAAATACTGCCACCACCAACCAGCCAGGGTAAAACTGTACACGGCCATGAGAGAATTCGGTATCCCGACGAAATTAATAAGACTGACTAGGCTGACCCTGACCAATGTGCGAGGCAGATAAAAGCAGCTAGGATCACTCTCAAGACCATTCGACATCAACAACGGTGTACGACAAGGGGATGCGCTATCATGCGTCCTCTTTAACCTGGCCCTAGAGAAAGTGATCCGTGATGCTGAGGTGAATGCAAGAGGTACGATGCTCTTCAAGTCCACCCAACTACTGGCCTATGTTGACGATATCGACATCATGGGAAGAACCACCCGAGACGTACAAACTGCCTTCATCCAGATCGAGCAGGCGGCGCGAGATCTTGGCTGCACATCAAGGAAGGCAAGACAAAATATATAGTGGCAACGTCAGCACCGAGACGAATCAACCAACAACATCAAACCGCACTGGTCAAACACAAGCACGAACAAGAATAAGGATAGGAGAATACAACTTTGAGACCGTTGACAATTTCTCCTATCTAGGGTCGAAAATCACAACCGATAACAACTAGGATGATGAATCCGCGCACGGTTGTTGTCAGCCAACAGAGCCTACTTCAGCTTACAAAGACTGTTCCGCTCGAAACGTCCTCACCATAGGGTCAAAGCTTTTACTGTACAAGACTATGATCTTGCCAGTCCTCATGTATTCCTCGGAAACTTGGGTTCTTAGCAAGAAAAATTGCGAACTCTTGGCCGCGTTCGAGAGAAGAATCCTCCGCAGAATTTTTGGCCCCCTACATGAGGATGGACGATTCCGTAGCCTACACAATGACGAAAATCTATGAGCGATACCATGTCCGTCCGGTTGTGGATAAAATCCGGCTCAATAGGTTACGGTGGGCGGGTCACTTAATCCGTATGGATGAAGATGATCCCACCCGGAAAGTCTATAAGGGCAATATCTATGGTAGGAAAAGAAGACGAGGCAGACCCTGCCTAAGATGGAGCGATGGCGTGGGCCAGGACGCCAGACAGCTTTTAGGGATATCGAATTGGTGGACCTCGGCGCAAAACCGGGATGTCTGGAGTTCCTTATTAAGGCAGGCCTAGACCGGATACCGGTTGTTGCGCCGTTGATGATGATGATGAATAATTTGACTAGTCAACGGGATTAAAAGTTCTATTTGTGCATAACATAATAATAAATTATTATATGCCTTAATCGGTATTTTTGTTTTACGGTTCCTTTGTAGTAAGAACCAAAGTGGTGAGGAAGAGATTCCAAAGGGCATGCCGTCTAATTGTTGTCACATCTGATGTTGATGCTGACCAGCTTAGGCGCGCCTATAGGCGAGGTGTCTTGTCTTATAAAGATATCCTGAGGGAGTTTAAGGAAGAACACTGGAGGCGGTTCGTTGTGATTACCCTTGGGGTAGGATCTACTGGATATGCAGAGGAAGCGTAGTCACGACATAGCCGGCATCAAGGTGAACCTGAGCTGACTTAGCGTGACAGTGTCGGCTCGGTTGTTTGCGGTTGGTCATCTTGTGGGAGTTCATGGTGGTTGTGGTTATGCCTACATTGCGGGCAGAGCTCCTCGGAGCTCAAGCGTGAAGTTGCGCTGCACACCTCGGGTGCCCTACCCCTTAGTTGCGGCAAAGGTGCTAGACAGCCTGCCTTCAGTATAAACCAGTACCGCTGTGCCAGTCATGGCGGGGCTCTGATTGTGGTCTCCAAATCAATCCGTGTCCGAAGAGGACCGTGGGATTATACCTACACGGCAGGTGCTCACGTTAAACCCTCAGGACTTTCATCCCTAGCCCTAAGTAAATTAGAGAACTACCAACAGTTTTGCAATGGCCACTGTAGAGTTTCATCTAGGTGCGCAGTACAAAAGTGTGTCAATATATATCTTTATATTCTTATTACCAGGGTGATAGAATAAAAAATATTTGTATTTTGTTACTAAAAATAATGTTTATAGCACAAAATATTGGTATTTCGTAAAAAGTCTAGAATAATTTAAATGTAAGGACCATCAGCTTGTGGCGGCACACGGCGCGCGAACCTGAACGCCATTGTGAATTCGTCTCTACCGCTGCATTCAATGGCCCTATAACAGCTGACGGCCTGACAGAAGACTGGGCTGACAAATTTCATTCTTAACATTTGTCAAACCGGACACTCTAGTCTCGTCTGCCAAAGAAGGACCATAATTTAAATTGTCCGGAGTATTAAGAATTCTAACAAAAAGGAAGATTCTGAGGTTTTTCAAAATCTGTTGATAAGCTTCCAGTGATTATAATAAAGAATAAATCAAACTGAAGAAACATCTTTCAATTGATTGGGGAAACGGTCCCCAAAAGCTCATAAGCCTATAGGCCAAGTAAGCAGTGGTTTCTGTTGACCTAAAATCTAAAGTTAAGCATTGAAGTAAACAATGAAACATACACTTTAAATTTTCAACTTTTGGCGATCAATATTAATCCACGTCCTGAAGCAGATTCAGTGGCTATGGAAGCAAAATAAGGTCAAGCAGGTACACGAATGAGGAAAGACCGCCAAAGAGATTCATGAAATGCTTAAACCATTATCGATAAGTGAGCGATTCGTGTACCAAACGTAATAACGATACACAGATACGACAGCCGAATGTTGTATAGGCTGTTCGTGCAAGAGTTTATCGGAATCTGCTGCGCAAACAAAAGCGTTTAGCGAGTGAAATGAACGTCCTCCACGCATACCATGAGCCATATGTTGCGCGACGATCTTCAGTTAAGGGCCTACGATGCTGTGAAAGCCACTTACTTAGGCCTAAATTAAAAGAAATCCGCCTTCAGCGATGCAAAAAAATATTGTACAATAGTTAGTGGTAGATGGTTGTGGGAAAGAACATGAAGTTTGTAAAATTAGGAATAACAACTGTTAGAAATAAGGCGGCATGCATATTGCTACTGGTTCCCTGGTGGTGGACATTGGTTTACGGCGGAATGCCGCAGGTGAAGCAGGTCGAGCCTACAGGAGCCCTGTTTGAGTTTTGGCGTCTCGATGGTCTATCTTGACGAAAATCCAGCTAGGAGATACAAGCGAAAACGTGAGAAATGGTGGCTGAACATCTCTAGAATGCAAGAGGTGTGAAGTTCTGGTAGCAACCATACATCGCTGGCTGGATGAAGAGAAAACGAAAGGAGGTAGCTTTTCCACGTGGTAACAGAAACACCTCGGCGTGGGAGGCGATCTTTCTGGGAGGCTTAGCAAGACTCTGTTTGGTACTATGGATTCCACAGATGAGAAGCGAATTAATAACGGGCTGGCGGAGGTTAGATGCTAAGGAGAATCGAATTTTCCATTTACTGGAGGAAGAAGTGAGCGTGATGAAGTCCAATTACGAATTATACAACGAGACGAGGTGGCAGGAAGCGCAAGAACGAAGGCGAATCGTGTTGCTCTAAGCATCTTTAGCAGCGGCTTTGAAATCGACAGCGAGTGCGGTGAACTTCGAGGAGCGACGGAGTGATGTAATGAGCTCTTTTCATTAGCGCAGTTGGAAATTCAGTTTCTGCTGGACCGTCAACGAATTCTAAGAGGGATCATTGAGAGCACGAAGTATAGAAGGCTACACCTCGGTCTACTTCATAACCAGGACCTCCCTAGCACTGTTGAAAACAGCTATTAAATCGGGATCCTCTGAATGTGGAGACTTTGAATCTAGATCATCAGTTGCTGGATCAATTGATGAAGGTCCGAATGGTGCAAAGTGGTCGCGAGCTGCTGTTTCGACTTGATGTGCCATTGCTAGAGAAGCGATTGTTTCAACTCTTCTGAGCGTATGGTATTCCGGCGGCTCTGGATGGAGGATTCATTACTAACATTTGGAAGGCGACTATTTGGCTGTTAGTACATTTCGATCTGATGAGTGAAAAGGAAATTAGCGAATGTACCCCACTGTTGTTGGCAGCTAATGAGGCACGCTTCGCATGTGAAACGAAAGTTCCTATCATTATGTCGGCTGAAAGGATATGTGTGACCAGGAATTTTGCCAAAATTGGTAATAAGGGCTGATGGAAATTATTAAAATGAGCACACGTAACCACTGACTCTTTATCCTGAGGAAGGAAGTTACGCTCCTCTCCTCAGATGGGCAAGGAGAGAATAGCACCCTCAGTGGAATGGGAGTGTTGGTACTTGAAGAGCGGTGCGTTTCTCTTCTTGCCCATCTGAGGAGAGGAGCGTACTGCACTACAAGGGGAGCCGAGTAGAGATCACATCCTCTAAAAAATTTTCAGGAATATATGTTCTCAGAGTATGATCCTGGTTCCCATCACCACCATCATTAACGGCGCAACAATCGGTATCCGGTCCAGGCCTACTTTAATAAGGAACTCTAGACCTCTCAGTTTTGCGCCGAGGTTCACCAATTCGATATCCCTAAAAGCTGTCTGGCGACCTGGCCTAAGCAATCCTTCTATCTCAGGCAGGGTCTGTCTCGTCTTCTTTTCTACTATGGATATTGCCCTTATAGACTTTTCGGGCTGGATCGTCCTCATCCATACGGATTAAGTCACCCGACTACCGCAACCTATTGAGCAGGATTTTATCCACATCGCTCATAGGCTACAGAATTGTTGAGGGCCAGGTTAAAGAGGACGCATGATAGGGCATCCCTTGTCATAGACCGTTGTTGATGTCGAAAGGTCTCGAGAGTGATCCTACTGCATTTATCTGGCCTCGCACGTTGATCGAGAGCTGATTAAGTCACCCGACTACCGCAACCTATTGAGCCGGATTTTATCCACATCGCTCATAGGCTACAGAATCGTCAATCCTCAATGTAGGGAGCCAAAAATTCTTCAGAGGATTCTTTTCTCGAACGCGGCCAAGAGTTCGCAATTCTTCTTGCTAAGAACCTAAGTTTCCGAGGAAGATCATTGTCTTGGACAGTAAGAGCTTTGACCCTATGGTGAGACGTTTCGAGCGGAACAGTTTTTGTAAGCTGAAATAGGTTCTGGTGGCTGACAACAACCGTGCGCGTATTTCTTCATCGTAGCTGTTATCTGTTGTGATTTTCGAACCTAGGTGGAGGAAATTATCAACGGTCTCAAGTTGTACTCTCCTATCTTTACCCTCCCCGTTTGACCTGTGCGATTTGATGTTGTTGGCTGGTTTTTTGTGCTGACATTGTCACCTATATTTTGTCTTGCCTTCATTGATGTACAGCCCCAGATCTCGCGCCAATGCGGCTTATTCGATCTGGAGGAAGGCAGTTTGTACGTCTCAGATCGTTCTTAACATGATGTTGATATTGTCAGCACAGGCCAGTAGTTGGGTGGAATTAGAGAGGATCGTAACCCTCGAATTTACCTCAGCATCACGGATCACTTTCTCCAGGGCGAGGTTAAAGAAGACGCATGATAGGGCATCTCTTGTCATCGACCGTTGTGATGTCGGAAGGTCTCGAGAGTGATTCTACTGCGTTTATTTGGCCTCGCCAATTTGGTCGTGGGCAGCCTAATTAGTCTTATCAATTTCTTCGTGTATAGTTTTACTGGTCCGGATTAGCTCAGTGGTTAGAGCACTAGGCTGTCTACGGAAGGTCGCGGTTCAAATCTCACTGGTGGCAGTGAATCTTGCATCGTGATTTTGACCGTCGGCTACCAGTCGACTCAGCTGTGAATGAGTACCTGAGTCCAAATCAGGGGTAATAATCTCGGGCGCGAGCGCAATGCTGACCCCACATTGCCTTCCTAGTGTACCGTTACGGTCTTGAATGAAGTGCTCTAACACACTTCAAGGCCGATGCCAATATGGATTGTTGCGCACAACGGATTATTATTATTATAGTTTGTACCCTGGCTATGCTATCATAGACGGCAACCACCGGAGTCTACATTGGCCCCTCTGTATGTTCTGACATTTATCGGGGCTGACAGCTGGCGGTTCTGAATCAACACGTGGTCAATTTGGTTGAAAGTGGTCTCGCCTGGACAGCCCCATTTCGTATGTTTATGGACCGCTTTCCGAGAAAACCAGGTACTTCCAATAACCATTTCGTGTGACACTGCTAATTGAATAATCTGCAGTCGGTTATCATTTGTATTTTTATGTAAGCTGCGGGAACCAACGTATCGCCTGAATACTCTCCGTTCTCCGTCTCTATTTGGCTGTTAAAATCTCCAAGTATGATTTTGACATCATATTTAGGACAGGCTTCGAGGGTTCGTTCTACTGCCTCGTAGAAGGTATCGTTCTCCGACTCTGCAGTCTTCTCCGTAGGGGCGTGAATGTTAATGAGACTTATATTTCTATATTTGCCTTCCAAGCGCAGAGTGCATAGCCTTTCGCTGATATTTTTAAAGCGGATAACAGCGGGTTTAATTTCATGACTGACTAAGAAACCTACTCCGAGCACATGGTTTACTGGATGATCACTATAATATATGGTGTAGTGGCTCTTTTCCAGGAAACCCGTTCCTGCCCAATCGCATCTCCTGCAACGCTGTTACATCAGCTTATATTGGGAGAGGGTATCGGGCTAGCTATTTGGCAGGTTCCAATTCTGTACAGGGAGCGCACGTTCCATGAGAAAATACGCAAATCGTTAATCCGTTGTCGGTGTAGGGTCCGTCCTGTCCGAGGCTCCTTTCGTGGCTCCGTAACATCGGTTTTCCGTGTAGGGTTGTCAGCCCTACCCAACCCCCAACCTGGAGGACCAGTTGGTACAGTTTGTCCCGTTTTTAGGTGCGGTGGGAGACTCGCCTTCATCCTTCTCCGTCTGCAGCTTTTCGTTACGAAAGAGCTCCCAGCGGTCACCACGTGGAGGTGGAGATACGGTTTGGTAGTAGAGCTGTTGGTGTTGGTTCAGCAGGCATTTCCCAGGTTTTATGCTCCATCGTGGGTACCAATCCACGTTTCGCCCTGGGACCTATACTACCCTTTGACCACCACATAAAAAATAGTCACACTATGAAAGATTGACCGTCTACGTCCATGAATCTGTCTAGGGTTAGTTGCAGGCCAGTATCAACAACTGTTTTTTTTTAAACAAAATCCGAGACATTAAAATGAGGTTTATTGAACGTGGTTATGTTAGGGACATTAGTGATTATGTGTTTCCAACATCGTTGCAGCGAAAAGGAAGCGTGTCTCACGATTATCCTGCTTTTGACTTAAGGTCTGGGTTCTCCCAGTTCGTGTTTTTCTCTGATTGTTTTCGTTTCACCAACCCGTATTGAAATAACGTCGGAATGATTCTTGAACACGAAGGTCCTGGCGTCCTGCCTTGTAGATACAATCTCAATCATTTTTAAACAAGGAGTGGAATGGTTCAGCCGACTCGGCATAAAGCACAACCATCATACATTGAACAATTCCACAAAGTTGACTAAATTGACCGTGCAGGTCTGCCCGCAAATATCGAAACTCCATCGAATTTAGGATCAATTTTGTAATTACAAATAGGTCCCAACGTGGGTACGCAATTTCTAGAATTTTTGGCCCCACATTCGTTGGCTCTATTACAATAATCAATGGGAAAAGTATATGACTTGCGGGCTTGTCCAGGGCAGGCCTCGGCCGGATTAGGCCGAATCCTACCAGGCGGTTTTGTCCTCGTTATAATTCGTACACATGTCGCGTTTTTTGAATTTATAGGAGGGAGCAAATGCACACCTTGTAACCAACTGCGGTTTACATAGCTCCCAGGGCAGAGGTCTCACCTCAGCGTCTGTGAGTTGCCTCCGCCCTGGACAAAACCAGAAGTCATATACTTTTTGCAGCTTGTCCCAAGAATGAGGGTGTTCGTGGATTCACAACCGTTGATAGTAGGATGCTTTCCAATTGTTCCGACCCGCCATCAAGTGGATAGCGAACTTAGAACTCCCCCCGATTCCTAAACAAAAGCTCAGTGGAAAATAGGCCTATTCCGGCTCACAACTTCGGTTTTGGTACATCAGATAAAGAAATAACAGTATCTCAACATCTATTCGTGAGGCTCTCCACCAGAACTTTGGAACCCAGTTCTTCACTTTTCAATAACATTTTCAGAGAAATTATCCTTCAGTTTCATTATCGGGCGCGGCATTCGCTTCCCCAGACAGGGCTGTGAAGCGGGGTGATTAGTAGCCTTTCGTCCCAGCTGAACCCGTTGCGCGGCTACACGGCTGTGGTCAAACGGCGCCCACTCTTTTTTCCAGTGCCGTCTGCTTCCTTCAAGAAAGACTTTAGCCTGCACAAGGGGATTGTCTTGGACTTGACACAGACTAGACGCGTGCTCCCCACGTTCGAAGACCTCATAGGACCCCTCCTATGGTGGCTGCAGCGGCATTCGCGTGGCATTATTTCTCACCAGATTTCCAGCTTCTAAGGGGTGTGAACCGCAGGTTACGTGTGACAAGATGTGATGCGGAATACATTCTCAACAGAGCGCCTGAGCACATGACTGCTATAATATAATATTGCTTCAGGCCACCGCGTAAAACGATCAATGATCAGGCAAAGGGGCTAAAAGTCGAAGTGTTGTGGAAGCACTTTGTCGACTTAGGTAGTATAGCTACTTCCTTTCTAGTATGCCTAGTGATCTTACACTTTGTACATGGCGGCCAAAAATTTTTACTGGGGATGAGTCGGTTCGTTGTCCGGATACCGGGGTGTGCAATCGGGACAACGAAATATATGGTCTGGGTCCCTTTTTGGAGATCTCGGAGTACATAAAGGAAAAAGGGACAAAGGCTGAGGAAAAAAAAGAAGACAAAGGAAGGTGAGCCGGAGGTGATGAACTCTTTGAAATTGTATTTGAAGTCCGACTGCAGGCTCTGAAGAACTGCGTCAGTCTTCGGGGCCACAGCAGTTGTCGAAAAATCGACTGTGGCTGGGATATTGATCTCTTCGATATCCGGAACTAAGTTGTCTCTATCAGATTGAACTGACTTATGAAGGGTAAGTGTCAAAGTTGGTGGGGGACGTTATATCGGGCTGACAAAAGTCAAACGCTTATGGTCTGTGAACAAGGTGAACCCCCCCTTGTGCGGGATTCAACTGTTTTCAGAAGAAACCTAACGATTGCCAGATTTGCTTCACCATCTAGTGAAGACCAGTGCCTACTACGAGGCTTCGACAAACACGGCTAAAATTGCATCCTGTTGAGGGAGTGCCAAAAGTGTAGCGCTGTTTGATGGTCTTAAATGTCTGGACAGTTTCTTGAGACCACACAACCTCACGCTATTCTTGCGTCTTAGGATCAGACAGGAAGGGCTTTCTATGATCGGCTTTGGACAAGAAACTGCAGTAGAAGTTTACCATACGCAAGAACCTTCTAAGGGCTTTGATCGCCTTTGGCAGAGGAAAGCCCACGATCACTTGCACCTTGCCTAGCTAGAAATTTCACCTGCTGCTGGAGAAATTTACATTGTTCAACGTTGAGAATTAGACCATTATCAAGGAGGCGTGGAAAAGTGCACTAGAAATGTGTCAAATGCTCGGAGTCGGTGAAAGATGCGACCAGAACGTCATACAAATAGATGAAATAGAACGCTTAAGTTTGGTAGTACAGAGTTGATGAATTTCTGGAAGTTTTGCATCGCATTGCTCAGGCCAAAAGTCATTCGTGTGAACTCGAAAAGTGTGCAAATTGGTGTGTTTGGAAAATCTTCGCGAGCAGGGCTGTAAAGCGGTTGATTAATATCGCTTCGCCACAACGCTCCATCAAACTACCGTTGTAGATCCCCTCACGCCGTCCTTGTGTTTTTTCGTGCTTCCTTCCATGGGGAATTGAGGGTTACTACGCTACCTATTGAGCTTTTTCTTTTAATACTGACCCATTTCGGAAGCGTACTTACGTCCTCGATTCACTTTCTCTTAGGTTTCCATGCAAATTTCGTAAAGAAGCGGGGATAGTAGGTTGTTCTAGTTGCTGCTTTGTAAAACTTGTTCCTGAATTTAAACCTGAAAAGAAGATCAATTTCACTCAGTCCATCGATGACTTTTTTTTCGGTTCTTCACGATCATTGAAATTCTGTCTGGCCATCAAAAAAGTATATCTGATGGTTTTGACCAAGGAAGAGTCAATTCATCAGACATTGCCTCCTTGCCTTTGAGCAGTGGTTATAAGGTATCACTTCCTACTTACAACACGATATGCGTGTGAATTATAGTCAGGTCAAAAACTGTCTTGTCCTGGCCTAAGCTTGCCCAAAACCAGCCAATAATGGTAGGATTTGCACCAAACTTTCTAGTGTCCAGCTGTTTGTATCGTACGGACTGTGCTTCTCGGATGAAGTTAAAGTTCAATGGATTTTAAAATGGAATACATACATACATGTGTCATCAACTCGATATCGAGATTGAATGCGTAGATTTCACTAAGAGGCATAAAGATTGTTCCCGGTTTTTCAGTAGGTTAGTTTCTGAGAATAAGGCTTGTCTCACTTCAAGTTTATACTTTTTGACGTTCCCCTCTTCTTTTGGCAAATGTCAAAAGCAAGAAGATTATTTATAGGGGATTCAACTCCCAACACATTCTTTAAAATTTTCTGAAGACAGAAAAGTATTGCACACGTTTGACCGTGACGGGAGTTGTGCGAGCAAAATTCCGCACATAAGGGCTGGTGTTAGTGACGTATGGAATGGGATGTATTTTGAGGCCTAGATTTTATGTAGATACGTCTTTGTGAATATTTTCAGATTTTTCAGCTGGAGACCTGGCACACCTTATGGAGTCTATATTTTGGGTCTACGTTCCCTCACCTTCAAGCTAATATGAAAGGCGCTGATTGTTGAACCCTTTTGTTTGATATTCCACTGACATCCCCCCCGCCCCCTTTGGGTTTCAGCCACATTGGGTTGTAAGACAATGAAGCAGCGGATGAGCTGACCAGTTAAGGAACACCGCCATTCTGCAGAATCGTAAATGGGGTCATGGCTATGGCATTAAAAAATGAAGAGGAACGGCTGAGGGAACTCTACTGGGCGAACTTACCAAGATTGGAATAGTCGAGGGTGCTCATGGGGGGATACGAACCCAAGGGGCGAAAAATTGTTTAAACCTCAGAAGAGCCTCCAGATCACAGTGGGAACACTCGCTGGTCACTGCAGGCTAAACTATCACCTGGGGAAGTTAGAGATATCTACGGACACTTTCTGTAGATTTTGTGGGGAAAGTGATGAAACCTCCATACATGTTCTGGGACCGGATACTGTCTTATATCTTAACTTTAATTAAATGAAAAAAAACAAAAATTTGTACATGCGTAATCAGTGAATATATTTCAATCAAATCAAGTTGTTTTATGAAATTGAATTAACACGACCAAATGTGACACTATCGACGATATCATTGCAAAACAAAGTTGATTGTCCAACGTGAATAGTCCGCAGGCGTTTATGTCAAGTTGTTGGAGTGTCAACTGCATTGAAAACGTATTGATCTGAAAGTACAAATGAGATACAAGTTGACAGCTAACATATTTGCTTCTCGTAAATTAGTAATAAAAAAATGAAATATAGTTATTCCCCGCAAATCACAAGGTTTTTCCCTTCCGAAGTCAACCAGTAATGACTGCCGCCTTCACTTAATATTGAGTGAAATTCTTAATAAAGTAAATATCTTTTTTTTCATAATATCTTGGGTTCGTTGAGAACGTTCTCGTGAATATTGTGTAATAAACTTGAATAGATTTTTTTTTTAGTTTTTTAAGTATTAAAGGAAAATTGGCAATTGGAATATTGAAGCGGGTATGCTAATTTATCAAACAATTTACACATGGAAATGAGGTAGGTTGTTGTGGTTTGGCTGAGGGTATCGGAAAACTGCTGGAAATGATTATAGTGTGAACAATTTGTAAACAATGAACTATTCTCTTTGCAGTTTCATCATAATTTATTTAGCGTAATTTGTTTATTGCTAAATGGAAAAAAAAATTTGTTGAATTAAGTTATAAGTGTTGGTGTGGAAAAAGGTTAACTTAAGATTACTTAGCACTCTGAGACTGGTTTGAGCACTTTTTATTTATTTATTTATTTAGTCAAAGGTAGTAAACAGATTATCGAACAAATTTAATTAAATATGTCTCCGTTGAGAAGAACCAACAAACAATTTTTTTTTTTGGAGTTTGAAAAAGAAAACATCTTAAAGGCGAATTGTATTTATTGTGCCATCTGCCCCTTGAAAAATCCGATGAAACGGTATACAAGTCGGAGTACCGGAAGTTCGGCCCTTCAGGTAAAAGGTTTTGTGTTCATCTTATGTGAGCAAGTCTCTATGCACTTTTTCCATTCGTGCATAGCTACACACACATTTGGAGCCCTCACTCCCCTATGTTTCCCCTAATGTCAATTGCGAAAAGTACTAATCGAGCCCTTTCATTTGATACCCTATATGACCATATTTTGCGAAAAAAAATGTACATCCCCCTTTCGCATGTATGGGGGCCCCCTTGAAATTCAATACAAAATGGCACCACTCGCTACATGTGAAGGGACACGCAGACCAGCAAATTTCGTAACAATCTGTCCAGTAGTTTCGGAGTAAATCGGGACTGACAGACTGACAGAGATTGAATCGGTTTTAATAAGGTTTTGCTTCTGAGGTAGGTAGGTAGGTAGTAGAGGTAGAGGAAGGGTGGAGGTAATTTAAATTGCGAAGGGCAGACCGTAGAATTTAAGAGA
The DNA here is from genome assembly GCF_905115235.1 of Hermetia illucens. Taxonomy (NCBI): domain Eukaryota; kingdom Metazoa; phylum Arthropoda; class Insecta; order Diptera; family Stratiomyidae; genus Hermetia; species Hermetia illucens. The sequence goes on from NC_051852.1 coordinate 8,835,706, forward strand.
TGCAGTTGGCCTGGATGGTCTTTGGAATTGAATTACGTCCAGCAAAAAAAATTTAGAATGGTCCTGGTGGGATCCTTATCACCAAACAGACCCGTCGAGAGGTGGGACAGGAAAGTGGAAGAGGACCCCTTTCGAGCCCGGAATAGAATTAATAAATGAATCTGTTGTTTGTGGACAAAACAGAAATGTGATGTAGAACCTAAATTTTCCAGCACGCCATTGCTACTTACGATTCACGATTGATGAATGAAATGTCCGATGATGGTGTTAAATGGTTGATGAGGGCCACACAACCATCTCCCACGAGGAGTCTACTGGTCCTCCAATAATAACGTGGATATTGATAAACGCCCAACTCATCCGTGACCTTCGATTCAATATTTCAGTAGATGAAGCTTTCCAGAAAATTGCGGCACAATAATTAAAAAGGACCAATAGTGTCAGAATAGTGTCTGATCATGGGGAAAGGGTTTGGTGTATACCAGAAATTGGTGGTGGTGGTTTAGTTAGTGACGGAACTATCATACTTTTCACTACATGCAAAGACAAGATAAGACGTAATTTTCAGAAAAACAATGGCAACTGTTTGCTGAAGCTGAGAAGGCATAATTTTGTTTGTTTATCTGGAAGAATGTAGATTCGCTACAATGAGATATTATATTTGCGAGCTGCTATGAAAAGGGATATGGTTTTCTCGGGAAATTTGTCATTATTGTGATCACAACCCGCGGCTCGTACTGCGCGAAAAAAGAAAAGAGGAACTAAATCTACTCAATGGGAAGTCTTGGGCCATCATTTTACATCTCAATGTTCCACCTCCAAATTATCATCAATATCGAGGATCTCGAAGTGTTCATCCTGTGACATTCAAAGGTGATGTTTAGAACGAGGCATCAAAAATAAAAAAAATAATGGAACGAAGATTGATAAAGAACAATTTTAATCATCTTCATAAGCACGAACACAAGGGGGCTGAACTTTTAACATCATTTTCAATAATGTAGTGTCCGCGTCAGGTGCAGTCTTTCCTTCGCCTTTTTCAAAGGCAAACCAAAAGGGAATGCATCTACTAATATGACATAATCTCCCCTTTTCTTACATTTTCAACGTCTCTTGCCTTTCGCAGTTTACTTCTTTCAATTTTCCCTTCCCTTCAAAAGGCAAACATCGACCTTGCATTTAAAATTGACCGGTTCATATATTTCGGAATACAGATTTAACGGTTGATCTGTTGAGACGAGTGAGGTTGTATTTTTATCACAGAGATTAACGGAACGGGGGACCGGCTGATTAGAAGGACAGCTGATGAGCTGGGCCGGAGTATTCAATTTGTAAGCGAGTCTCGGACCGTAAGGTTTCGTCTTCTGAGAAAGAGCAAGCGTGGTTTGAAAATTTGTAATTTTGTGAAAATATTTCTGAGTCAAAAGAAGAGAAATCGTTCATATTTACGCCGGTTAATGTAGAAACCAGGTTGGAGCGAAGTTCTGGGAAATCATCTCGATGAACAGGAATTGTGGGTTTTGTGATGTAGAAAAGAAAAATAATTTTCAGTGCGTTGGGTTACATTTCGGTTTCATTTTTTACTATTGGTGATTGGTGAACATCGGATGTGATGTCCGCTACGATTCGATGCATCAGTATTGACTTCTGATTTTTCTGATAACGGAATGAGCTCCACACACGAAATTTAGCGGAAAGTACAAGTAGTGATTCGCTTAGTTTTCCACATTCGAGAGATTCGCCTGCGCCCACGCACCAGAAAGAACACGCGAATTTTTATAAAGTGACACGGGAGGGATCGAAGTGCTCAAAGGACACTCCCTCCATTCTCGAACCTGGCTAGCACAGAGGCGTGCAAGCACGTGTCGGCGGGGTACTTCAATGGGACTTCAAAATTTTCGGGCGGACCTTCACGGTCAGTTTCGCCATTGTTTTAGGTGTTCCTTATTTGTCATCTCCCATCACAAAAGTTAGGTCATTTGTTCGTTGGAAAGGTTCTATAGTTGCTGGAACCATGAAAGATTTAATTCTGCAATAATACAATAAATAGGGAGAAAGCAGTGAAAGCGTCAAGGAATCTGAAGTTATTTTAGAAAATGCATGTCGCCATGGTCTGTTTTGATGTCAGGGCACTATTCCGCAATGTCCCAGTCAAAGAGCGGTGGAGTAATGTCCCAGTGGAAGGCGGCAAAGTTAAGTTCCATTACCATCAGTGGTTCTCAAGGAGAGATTGCTACCAATTTTTTCTGTATCCTGATCGCTCCTTTAGTCTACGAATCCAAACAGCAATTGAGTTCGCTCGTTAATCGTGATACCTTCATGCGATATTCTAGGGCCTGGTCAAGGAGCATGGGGCTAGATAAATCCTCTTGTTTTTGTTTCAAAGTTGGGCGTTAGCTTATTCATCCAAATTATTTTGCTTGGTACAGGTTGTCCAACATACGCCAAGTGTCTGGGGACTCTGTGATTGTTGTTTTTTCGTAGTATTGCAGGGAGCTGCATCTTTCTACGTAGGGTTTGCGCCTACGAAGACAGTTCCTTCGGCCGAAAAGATTATGGCAACTGGCTTTTGGGACTCACAAGGAATGATCCTCATCGACTATCTGGAAAAGGTACAACTATTACAGGTGCATATTATTCATCCTTATTGGACAGTTTGAAAACCGAGCTGCAAGAAAAACGACCATGATTGGTCTACAAAAAAAGTCCGAAACGGCAAGTCGTCTGTTTTTTGAAAATTTAGTGCTAGCCTAACAGAGTGGACTAAGGAAAATATGAAAAAGGTGCTCTCCAATTGGTCCGATCCGCCATAAAGTGGGTAGCGAATTCAGGACTCCCTCCTGCTTCGGCTAGACGAACGTCCCTGTATATCGTGTTTGCGAGTCATTATAAAGGGAGCGAATAACACCTAGTAACCACTTCGGTCGTGCTGCTCCCAGGGAAGAGGTGAGGTAGCGTCCGATGAGTTGCATCTGCCCTGGACAAAACGAAAAGTATGAAGGATCATGTTCCTTCTTTGTCGAACAAACAGTTATAATTATGCTATAGAATGAGGACTTGGGGGAATTGATTCTTCCGAGGTTTTTGTCATCAATCTCAGTCTGGAGACACTCAATTCCTTGGGGATTGGGGTGTGACTGATAGCTTTCTAGAGATTTCAAAATTTATCTGATCGCATTGACTGGTTTTCAGGCATTATTATGGCATGGATTCAAAGGAGGTGATTGACTTGGGCTTCAGCGTTGGTCAGCCGTGCACATTGTCGAAAGGTAGGCTTTGAGAATGTGGTTCGTAAGGATGTTTGGTTTTTCGGTGGTGGTGGACATGTTTTGGGACAGGATATCGAAATGGCTTGGAGTTTTTTCCAAGTTGCATGGAGACTTTTTGGAGTTCCAGGTATTCATTTGGCTTGAGTGATACCTTTCTGGAGATTTCACCATATATTTGACTATGACACCATCGATGCATACCGTTTTTGAAAAATCAGTGATGGTGTTATTGGTACAGTGGTGCAGGATTTATCTCCACATGTCGAGGGGGGCATTTATCCAGAAGATGAATCCACAAGTTACCAAAGGCCTAATTAATCCCTTGTAGTAGAACATGTTGACTTTTGTAAGCAGAACGTTTGAACTGAAATTAGGGGTTGTCTACTGCTTCGCAGTGATAATGGAAAAGGAAACGGCGAACTGTTTTGTGGATTGAGAACTTGCGGGAATTTGTTCTTACGAAGGAGGTTTTCTTGGCGAATCCCAGTTTGTGTACACCATTTGGTAGCGCCTTGTTAAAGACATTTTCAAAGTTATCCTCATTCTATTCCCACGGAAGACAATCGGTTGACACTTTTGGACATGGAGGGCTAGTTTCCAGTTGGTGAAGTATCGGTAAAACTTGTAGGGTGAGGTTACCTGCATGTGTAGTTTGTGAAGGTGTTAACGGTGAGATTACCGGTATATTTGAAGATCTTGACCTTATTGTGGTTGGAAGTGAGGTTAGAGATGTTTGCTATAAAGGGCAAGAAATCGGTTGCGAAAAGGATGGAGCCTTGTGGGGTTCCAACCGACGCAACATTGCCAAACTTTCACTTGTGAGCGTCCATAATGTAGAAACCTAAACATTAGATTGCTGAAGTGTGCTGAAAGTTTAGGATATTATTGAGCTTGTAGATTGGTTGAAAGCGTTTCTTATATCAAGGAGGCGGGTCTATGTTTATTGATGGAATAGCTGACAAGATGCAAGGCAGGCAAAATTTATGGAAGAATTCAAGCAACGGTTGGAAGTAATATTTAATGAAAAAAAGGTGAACGAAAAACAAAAGGAAAGTGCTCAGGAAGTAGCGTAGCGAGAGAAAAAAAAATCGCAGTATAAAGGTGCTCCAGAAGTAGCAGAACAGATAGTAGCTACAAAGCGATTGGGAGATTCCCCCGAAGAACCTCAGGAAAGAAAAGAGGGAACTGTAGTGTGCCAAGATGAAAAGCCGATGTATTAGAAACTGAGTTTATAGAAGGAAGTGATAAAGCGTGAGAACGCCAATGAGGTTCCAAAGCCGACGGAAGAGATGGTGCAAGAAATTGAAAAACGGCAGGAGGAAGTTGACAAATTGCAGTCCAGTGAGGTTATTCGAAAATAACAAGAAATGGTCAGTCAGGAGGTGACTAAAGAGGAGGAGCGAAACTGCCGAGAAGCAGTAGACCATGGAGAGGTCATAAGTGAAGGTCTAAAATGGCAGGAGGAGGCCATGCGAGAAGGTACAAAATAAAAGGAGGAAATTTGTAAGCAGGGTGGCAGGACAGTGCAAAGTCGGAAGAGATGACTATTCAAGAAGCGATACGTCAGACGCAAAGTGTTAAGTGGCGAAAAGCGATTGAGAAGAACTTGAGACCGTTCAGGACAAAGGTAGCAACAGACATACGCTGGACTGGACGGCAAGGAATCTCGCAACAGTTTACAACTCGCTTAGTGACTTGAAGGCAATGGTTCGCCGAGTTGTAAAGTTGATGAGCGTAACACTTACTTATACGCATTTTTAGAAGCAAGTGCCATGATTGGAGTACAGGAAGGTACGTAACATGGAATTAGAAGAAGCGTTGCAGGAATCGGAAGGGATAGATAAATGGACATGGAAATATCAGGAGTTTTGGGATAATTACTGTGAAGGAACCGAAGTGATAAAGTAAGGAGGATACAGGAGTGAGTATCCTAGAGTGATCCAGTAGTGTTTATTGTTTGAGTGCTACGGCAGAGAAAAAGTTGAATTTTGAGCAAGTATGGCAAGGCTCTGGAAAAGTGATAAAACTAAATGAAAAGGAGGACCATAACCAAAGAGGAAGCTGTGATGATTTAACGGTTAAAAATTGCTCAGCTAAGATGTATCTGGTACAATAACAGGATCTTCTGCAAATGGGTAGATATGTGTTTAACGTTTCGGAAAATGAAGGTCATGGGGTAGTACAAATGTTGATGGTTGTGTTACGAGCAATCACCCGGGACATCATATGGAAGCATCATGAAGAAATGAGCAGTGAGAATTTAGGTGTCATCGAAACTACAACGACGGGCAAACGCGGTTTTATTGGACAAGATGCTTAGGATTATATTGCGTAAGATTAAGTGAAGAGTATAACTTTGGAAGTATGGAAGTATGGAAGAGACGAAGTAGGAAGTTCATGCTCCTATGTTAGATTGGAACTACATTTGGAAGGAGTTTTATGATGCAGAAAACAAGCAAGGTTTGTTATAAGAACCAGTTCTGTTAGCTCCTTCAAGAATCAATTGGTGTGGCTCCAGAGTTTATAGCACAAGAAGGAGAAAACATTAAAGTCGCAATCGAAGTTGGAAGTACCTCGTTGGGAGACTACGGAATTTAGTGATGACGTTAACTGAGTTAGTCGAAGTGGACAAATTGGAGTACTTGGGGAAATGGGCACGATTCGGAATACCAGGCAGATAGCGATGATTCTTGTTCGGTACGAGCAAGTTTAGACGGTGGACAGTGTGACGAAAATCACTTTGATAGATTATGTGTGACGCC